>NW_027656568.1:0-80290 GCF_964235325.1 Thermobia domestica
GTTGCAAGGGCGTAAGAAGACAAATAGAGCTTCCTGTATATCGGCTAATCTAACAGATATTCGTTACAGAAAGTGACAAATTTTCTCCCATTCTCGTTCTTTGTGAACAGTATTAAATAATACATCGTTCATCATAACAGGCAGAACCCAGTCTAGTGCTAACGTATGGTATTTATTCCTCGCCAACATTCGCATGTGATTCACTTCATCCAGTGTCCATGGAGACCACTATGTAAAACCGACAATTTCTTTAACAATTAAATGAATGGATTATGTTTCTGAAACTCGGGTTATGCCGTTTTTTATTTTGATATACTTCATTCTAACAACCGCAGGACTTGGTCGCTTGGTCTAGTAGTTAGCACGCTTCCTGAATTCGATTTTGGGCACGTGATCCTCAATTCGATTCCCGATGATATGCAGTTGAACGGAAAAAGTTGTTTGCATTCTACTATTATCAGTAGGACCACGTCTGCTGTGGCCGCCAAGGTATAAGCGTGTGACGTTAAACCGCAACAAACCAATCCAACAACCGCATAAAACACTCCTTTTTAAAATACAAAATATACATTTTATTATTACAGGTATCACTATTGCGTTTTAGGAAATGTATGGGAAGGAATATATGTGCATAACAATTGGATTGGTGCACACTTGGACGGAAGCGGTTCTTGCAGCAGTGTCGTCACATGAAAATATTCGACAACCTAGTGCTAACTTGTCCTTACCTAACAAAAAAAAAAAAAAGCTTTGTAATGTATTGTTTTGTAACGAAAACGATATATTAATGTATTAGAAGTTACGTTAATATCAGTAATGCTATCCCTGTTCTACACTTTTAGCTCACTAGCGTGAGCTACATTTCGAGCTACTGCTTTTGAAGTAGATAGGAGAAAACTCAAAGAAAATCAACAAACTTTATTACACGTTCTACGCATCAGAAATAATGTTTCCTTTAAACAAGTAGCACAATATTGAATGCTGTTCTAACGGTATACTAGACCGACGTTATTGTTTGCCACAATTTTTTTTAAACGAAATATTTAGTTAATGTTCCACGATTATGCACCGAGGCTAAAGAAAGTAGCGATTATGATGAATTAAATGGTGGAATGAAGAAAGTGGGAGGAAACGGGATAACCTAGAGAAAACCCGCACATATGGGTTTATCCTATACACTGCCCACTTGACACGGGCTGTGATTGAAATAAGGACCCCACGCACCAGAGGTGAACGCTCTACCACTGAGCCACCGCGGCCCCTTTGTTCCTGTTATTCAAAACAAGTAATGCTAAAAGAAACTAACTTAATCTCCCTTCACTCGGTACTTATTACTGTATACTTTTTGGGATAAAGTTTCGAAGAAGACAAACCCCTGAAATCAATCAAAATTTAAAAAAAAAAAAAAATTAGTACGATTATGATTATTTAATGCTGATTCTACAGGAATACTTATGAACCTAAAAGCAAAATAGACACATATAATAGAACCAAAAACGAATTGCAAGTCAAAAAATAAAGAGCTAAAAAAGTTGTGTCAAGGCAATTACATAATGCATCCTGCTTCCATTTCCACTCATGAACTTCGAGAAATACACTCAAATATTATATTGTTAATATTATAACCAATTCCACTTCCTTCGTTTCAACATTTTATTCGTTACTCATCATTACCATCTCCCTTAACTTCGGTAAAACAAAAAGTGAATTGTTACACTAGAAATTTCATTTCATTTGATAAACTTCCACGTTAAAATTTATATTTAATACACTCGATACATTCATTTAAAAAAACGTTCCTTTATCATTAATGTCAAGCAACACACATCTGAAACAATACAAAAACACCATCAAACGTGAAGTAAAAAAAAAAAAAAGAAAAACGTTACAAAAATCAAGAGGCGTAATAACGCGAAAACATAAACAATAGTGCATTCAGCGAGGTACGTGAACAACCGCATTCTAAATCTTACCAACACGTTGAGTAAATAGCAATACAACCCTATTACTTCACTCTGTTTAACCGCTGAAAGTTATCCGGAAGCTAGAGATCTATATCATTTTCGACATGGGGGAAAGAAAAGCAACTGGGAAGGTTCTAGAACGGGAAGCCTCCACATATAGTTAGTAGCTAAGTTTGTCCGTTTTTGTACCACAGCTCAATATTTAATTCTACAGTATTGCCGAGCAGGCGACAGCGAGTGAAGGTGGTTAAATAGCCCCTCAGGACATGTTGTTTTCTAGCTTTATAACAAGTCAATAGGAAAAAGGATCAACGTTCTAGAACCGTGCCGGCACGCTGTTATCTATATTCATTACAACTCAATGGAGATGGGGGCCAAGGACCCTGCGAAAACTTGCATACAACGGAAGAACTTTCGTAGGCATGCCTTGTATGGAAGAATACTTTTTTTTTAACCTCAGAATTAACTAATGAGATGTTAAGTTCCAAAGTTGGTCGTCCGTTCCTAGCAAAATTTTGAAAGTTTACCGGGAAAAAATCAATAATATGCTAATTTGTGTGCTTGATAATGTATAAGGAGAGGGAGAGTTGTATTTATTTTCTTATATAAACGGTTATAAACATGGAACTATTTAACAAGCAGAGGGAACTACTTGGCGCAAGGTTACTTCATAGTAGCATTATGCGAATGTAATCAGCATTTGTATTGAAAACATGGCTGGCGATAATCAGAAAAATTTAAAAATTTATCAAAAGTAAGTAAAAGTCATGGCTTAATAAATCTAAAATAAAATGTAGAAAATGCGGTAAGCAAATAACTGTAAAGAAATTTGTAGGAAGTTATACTTTTCAATGTAACGGTAACATAAGGAACATGGCAGCAAGGTTCTAGAACACATGCCCCCCTTCCCATTTAGCTATAATAAAGACAGAAAACAACGAGCCCTGCGGGGCTCTGACCCGCTTTAATGCGGTATAATCTATAATTACGCTTTTAGCCAATAACTAGGCGGCCGACCAATTTCGGAATAAATGCTCTAACGTGGCTCAGGCAACTACACTTGGCATTTATTTCGAAGTTGGTCGTCCACTGGGTTTTCGGGGGCTCTAACCCACCTTCACACCCTAACGTTCACTCGGCAATACTAGATGGAATAAAAATTAAATTTTAGTACACAAAGAAACCAATTAGGGCTCACTCGAGCAGACGGTTCTACCAAATAGAAAATGTATAGTAAAAGTACGATGCAAAACATTTTTCGTGAAGGAATGAGAATGTGAATACAAGTAATTACTATCAGCACACAGCATATTGAAATGGATTTTGAGTGATTGTGAAAATATTGTATGTGTAAGTGTACTCTTCCACTGTCCCAGCTTATGTGTGTACCTCCTGTCGCTGACACGCCTGCTTACTCGGATGAACCACCTCGCTACCTCTCGGCCCCCCTGCCCTGACTCGCTTAGATACAATTCATGCTTTTGTGTTTTACGCACTGTAGTTTTTATGCCATACTTCCTCACTGTATTTATACTGAGCACTCCTGAAGTAAACCTGCAAATAGTAATGGAGCTCCTCATTTAGTGCATGCTCTGCTAAAGTAAATAGAATGCTCTAATCTGACATGAAAATGTAAGAAATAGATCAAAATTTGGTAGGACCGTCTGCTCGAGTGCAATTAATTGTTAGGCTTTTAGCCAAAACCTAGGCGGACGACTGCCTAATTAATTCACTTAGTATTGCCGAGCGAGCGTTAGCGAGGGAATGCGGGTTAGATCTCCTGAAAACCCAGTGGACGACCAACTTCGGAATAAATGCCGGCTCTCCTTACATATTATCAAGCACACAAACAAGCAAATTAATCATTGCTTCCCGGTAAATTTTCAGGGTTAACTTTTCAACGCCCGCTCCAGCAGGCATACTCAGAAACGAGAAATTACTCTATTAATTTTATGAAAATAAATCAAAACTTACCTAACCTTAAGCTAACCCGTTCCTACCCTACTTATCTTCATCTTACTCTAATCTTCCCTACCCTACTCTAATATACCCTTATAAAGCGGCCGTACTTATCGATGCGCATCTGGAGCGTGTATTGTAACATTTACCCAATTTTCAAAATTTTGCTAGAAAAGGACTACCAAATTCGGAACGTACTGCTATAATCTTCTACAGGAAGAAATAGTAGCATTACTCAGGCAGACGGTTCTATGAAATTATGATATATTTCTTACATTTTCAGGTTACGTTAGAGCTTTATATTTCTTTTAAGAGAGCAGGCAGTAAATGAGAAGCTCCATTACTTGATAAGGGCTCAAAATAAACAGTGTGGACGTATGGCATAGTCCATGAAGCTCGAACCAATTTGTACTAGGTGGCCACTAAGAAGTAGGAATGCTATCTAACCGAGTCAGCGAAGGAGCGCAGCAGGGCGGGCGAGTCGATCGCGAGGGGGTGTGTTCGTATGGAGCAGGCGCGGAGGGTATACTTATAAACGAGGATAGCGGCAGAGCACACTTACATATACTATACTTTCACTACCATTCAAAATGTATTTCAATATACTATGCACTGACAGCAATTACGTATATTCACACTTTTATTCATTCACAAAAAGGTTTCACGTCGTATAACTACCTATAAATGTTCTATTTTGTAGAACCGTCTGCCCGAGTGAGCCCGAAATAGTATTACCGAATTTATTACTTCAATCGACAAGATCCTAGAACACTGGCCCCTTCTCCATTGAGTTGTAATAAATTTAGTTAACACCATGTCTGCGGGGCTCCCTAGCGGTAATACGGTAATAGTATACATGAGAACCCCCTGATCTGCGTTTCTTCTGTGTTCTACTATCACTTCTACATGAAATACCATAAATTTTCTACGTAGTGCAATAGTAAGAAGTATCCATGTGCACAAGATATGCGATATGCGTTAAATTCCCCCTCCCCCCACACACATAGTCATAGATGAAGTACAAGGGCAGTACACAATCAGATATAAAGTACAGGTACGTTCTTTTTTATTTTCGTATGAGTCGATAAGTAAATAAAAGTCGCTTTGTTACCCCCTTTGTAAGTTCGTACATACTCAGTGAATAATCCCTAAAAGTAAGAGCGTCCTGCTCCTTCGGGAACTGATGCAGCTTCATGTATACTATATCCCATTCAACTTCAATCGAATATTCCTGACAGCAATGCACGTATCAGTTTCTATTTGTTAAGATACTCTTACTTGTTACGTAAATGTTGCAAAGAGATCCGAAAACATTTGCAGTAGCATGCAAACACTTTCTGTAATCAACTAATAGAGAACCACTTAATAGGCCTATTGCTGAGCAGTTTTAGCAAGCTCAAATCACAATTACAGAGAAATCCTATCGCATTATCCTAGAAATAATACTATATTCTTTACATAAATAAACATATGGTACATTCATACACACCTTCAAATCTAGTAATTAAAGTATCGAATCCCATTCTTGTAAGAACACTTTTCCACGACATGACCACGGATTGTTTTGAAATTTCACGCAAGCGCCCAATCGTTTCTACGACTATGCGCATATCGTACGCATGACTATAAATATATGATTCATTTCACAATACTAAGTATTGTAAGCACTTTAATGTTACAAGAGCAATACTTATTGTTTGTGTAGCCATAAAATAATTAACTATATTTTATGTTTTTCACAACTATCTCGTTGTGATTATGGTTACAATGCAAAATTCAGTATAGTAGTTACAACAACAACAACAACAACAACAAAAATATGATTTGCACAACTTTATTCTTGTTCTTATTACAATCCAATTTTCAACTATATTTTTATTGTACGTGCAGACCCACATGTTTTTTCAGTGTATAGAAGCAAACTAAAGCAACAATCATTATAAAAAATTAACCAAATACGTTATTTTAAGCAGTACAACAATCACTATCCATGTGTTTGGTATCTCTGAAACGGTTTGAAATAACAATTGTTGTAAATGACATTATGATTACTTAAGTCTTTTGGAAGCATCTACATGATGAGACGTGATATGTCAGCACGTTTTCGAAGTCAAGTCTTTAGAAAAAGTAATTTTTTTTCATTCGTTGTAACTTTGATCCTTCATTCATTCGAAATACATTATACCATGATCATAGTATTTGACGTTAAGGTACAAATGATGCACATTGCACCGTCTATGCCATTTGAGTTATTAGAGATCTCCAAAATTTTGATGTTGGTGATACTGTATTGCCCTTTGTTACAATGAATAATGTATGTGGTATTGTGGTTTTATTTAATATCTAAATTAGCAGTAGGTAATGCCTTACATAGTGCAATTTGAGAAAATACAACTTTATTTTGCGTTACGAACAGTGCTTGTTTATCTAGTGGTATTGCAGAGTATCTAGAATAATTTTCCCTTCAATATTTCACACAACATGGTACAAATTTTCAGTATTATATATATATATATATATATATATATATATATATATATATATATATATATATATATATATATATATATATAAGATTATATACAACAGCAGTGGATTTTGTTTCGGGAGAAGCATGAGGAACGGGTAGGAAACATTTGTGTTGTACGTGCAATGCGAAAAAGTGATCACAAATTCATTTCGGGAGGGGCTTCAGCCCGACACCTACACCCTAAATACGCCACTGTACATTAGACAACCGTTCACATATTATCTCACAAAGCAGCAAAACAAATTTTGAGTAAAGGCAAAATAGCTGTCATAATTCGAGACGAGACCGAGACTCGAGACTGACAAAGGTCTCGTCTCGGTCTTGTCTCGATTCATAGAGGTCTGTCTCGGTCTCGGTCACGTCTCGGTATTTAAAAGTCCGTCTCGATCTTGGTCTCGTCTCGGTATACAAAAGTCCGTCTCGGTCTCGGTTTCGTCTCGAATTATCGAGACGAGACCGAGACGAGACCAAGAGTAGGAACCATCCCTAATTTAGACCTACATGCTCTTCATATATAGTAATAAAAGAGTCATGCTGGGAATAAGAAAAAGAATATTCCTTGGACAAAACGGAAACTATTGGCATCAGAAATATTTATCTAGGAGGCATGCACAGTAGTATATTTCAGAATAGTTACTGTTTAGTTCAGTAAACGAATAAAGGGGTATAAAAATTCAAATATGTCGCTTCAACGAAATCGACCAACGAAATCGAAATTGACAGAGGCGGAAGCAGATGTGTAGTAATACAACAACTTGGTTAAATTGATAATTGGTTCTTTATTCTGTAGTAGATCGTATCACAACTTTACGGGAGAGCAGAGAAAGACTTACTAACGCTGTCATATAGAAAGCTTTAGTAATACCATCATATAGACACAAATGGATGTAACTGTGAGTACTACAACTTGGATTTAACGAAAGCCGTTTAGATATTCAGTGGTTTGCAGGGTTGTATAAGACACAAAAGGATAAGACAACACAATTCTTCATACCTCAGCTTCCAGTAGCTAGATATGTGCAATTTCTGGATAGATACTGAAACTGCGGTCGGATTTTAATACATGACGTATTGCAGGATATAAAATGCTTTGCATTACTTGTTTGTTTGTAGACAGCTACTAGCTTAGTATTCTGAAAGGTTGTGTATAAACTAGGGATAGCCAATTCCGGAATTATTACTTTCCGGACTCCCGAAGGTCAAACAGGACAAATTCCGGAATTGGGAAAATTCCGATTTTGGAATAATTCCGGAATTCGGAAAAATCCGGCATTTACAAATTTCTGATTTCGTTAACATTACGGAATTCGGAAAAATCCGGTTTTTCGAAATCCGGAGTTTTCTCAATTCCGGAATTTCCTAATTTCCGGATTGTTTCCGAGTTCCGGAATTCTTATGAATTCCGGAGTTTAACTGAATTTCATAATTTTCCGAAATCCGAAAAGTGAAAGTCCCGCTTCCGAAAAGTGAATTTATTTTGGTTAGTATGAATCGTGGCGGAAATAAGTCTTTGACCAGGTAATGGCGACTGCTTTGAAAGAAATGGGGTGTATGAGAATTCAATCTGTCATTTTTGTAGTTTCGTGTGGAGAAAAATCAAACTTGTGAACCAGCGGTTTAGAACAACTCAAGTTATTAATGTAAACTTTTCCGACTTCATAAAACAAATACGAAAGACATTTTGAATCGAAGAAATATAACATATAAGTTTGCAAGCGGAGACAAAGAAACCTATGCTCTATGTAACCAGGCTAAAGACGAATCTTTTACCGCGTTGCGATCGCGGTTCAGTGGTCATGGTGCTTGTACGAATGCACATTGTATTTTTTTTACTTTAGGATTTTTGATGGCGATTGATCGGCGATAACATATGTTTTATTATATTCAGATATTTGAATACTCGGATGTTTCAATACTTGAACTATCAAATCTTCAGCAATAATAATAGTAATAATAATAAACTAATAATAATTATTACTATCTCGTAGAAGATTAAAAGCTAGGAGCTAATTATCGCTCAGGTCATACCATTACAAGCAGAAACGTGACATTTGGAAAGAATATTTTGGTTTGGTTTAATGTTGCTCACGAGAAGAGGATTTTCTCATCTCGTTTCTAAAACAAATAAAATAACATGAGAATTAACATTTTACATTCGAGACGGGTCAAGGCTAACTCAAAATTTCCGTCTCTCTTTGGAGATGAGAATCGAGACGAGACGAGAAGTATTGTAAATATTTCCCGTCTTGTCTCGATTCTCGAAATAGTGTATGTCCATTCTTGAAGTAACAATTGCTCTGTAGACTGAATCTCATAGGCTATTTCGTTACATTATATTTCAGAGCACATTGAATTATGCTCTGTGTAGGTATTTTGTAGCAAAGCTTTCATATTTACCTCTGCATATCCTAAAAATTAGTTTATTATATGCCGTACTGTTGCGTGATATTCAGTTATATTTATTACAATTGTTTCTTTAAAACATACAGTAGAATACTTTCTACATGAAACTTCAATGGAACGTTGCAGTTTAAAATGTTGGTATTTGCAGAGGTGTGTCTTGAAGGTACGGAACCTTTTCCCCGAAATCTCTACTTTTAAGTAAGATTTGCCAAATTTCAACGGCAAGTTAAAAACTTTTATTATTATTATTATTATTATTATTATTATTATTATTATTATATCAACACCGTGTATAATCTTTAAAAGATATACGGTTTGTATCTGAATAATAAACACTAATTGACTCTATCTCGGTCGTCGAGAAGTCTTCAGGAGGGAAGGACAGCGGTCACGCTCTGGTTTGAGTTCCGAAGGGGCAAGTATTCGGGCTGGAGCCAAAAATTGTTAAAAGTTATAGGCTTCAGCCAAACATGTTCAAAATAGCTGGGACCGGGTTTAGGCTTCTCAACGGCTCGGCTTACAGCTCATTAACATCGAAAATAACCGAGAAGTGAGCCGAGCCAACAGGTCACCCAACCGAGCCGATTTGAGCCATCGGCTTAGTTGAGCTGAATCGAAACGTGCCGATGGACTAGTTTCAACTTAGCTGGCTTGAACCGGTTCACATGAGCCGAGTAGAGGACCCATCCCAACCGAGAAAGCTCGATCTATTGGCTCAATTGAGCTGAGTCGATGGCTCGTTCCAACTGAGCCGGCTCGGGTCATCGGCTCATCCCAACCGAGCCGACTCGAGCTGTTCGCTCAGTTGATACGAGCCGAGCCGGTTGATATGACTATCTGAATTGGTCTTCTGCTTGGGCTCAAGAATTCGACAGTGAAGGTCTCAACCTTGATTTTAAGAACTACCGTATATACTTATATTGGTGACTACGACATTTGAGGCTGTCTCGTAATAATAACAATAAAAAAAACTCTTGTCTTCTTGTTATCTAGACGAGACGAGATACACTAAAATTGCCCCACGAGATGCACTAAAATTACGAGACGAGACGCACCCCTGTCGTGAGCAACACTAAAAGTATTCCACATTACTGCTTACATTTCTCATGGCTTTCGCTTTCCAGTCTAATCAGACCATTATTTCAAAACGAGTTAAAACGAGCTGAACGAGCGAGCAAGCCATTATCAAACTCGACTCAACTCGAAACTCGCCGTCGAAAACAGCTTGACCTTGATCGCTACGCGATAAACGATTCGTCTTTAGTCTGGTTATGTTAGTTTTCTTTGTCTCCGCTTCTAACTTGTATGTTATGTTTCTTTGATTAAAAATGTCTTTCGTATTTCTTTTATGATGTCGGAAAAATTTACATTAATAACTTGAGTTTTTCTTAAACAGTTGGATTACAAGTTTGTTTTTCTCCACACGAAACTACAAATATGACAGATTGAATTGAATGGAATACACCCCATTTCTTTCAAAGCAGTCGCCATTACCTAGTCAAAGACTTATTTCCGCCACAATTCATATTAACAAAAATAAAATCATTTTTCGGAAGCGGAACTTTCACTTTACGGATTTCGGAAAATTATGGTATTCAGTTAAACTCCCTAATTCAGAAGAATTCCGGAATTCGGGAAGAATCCGGAATTTAGAAAATTCCGGAATTGAGAAAAACTCAGGATTTCGAAAAATCCGGATTGTTCCGAATTCCGGAATGTTAACGAAATCAGAAATTTCTAAATTCCGGATTTTTCCGAATTCCGGAATTATTCCAAAATCGGAATTTTCCGAATTCCGAAATTTGCCAGCTTTTACCTTTGGGAGTCCGGAAAGTAATAATTCCGGAATTGGCTATCTCTAGTTTATACACAACCTTTCAGAACACTAAGCTAGTAGCTGTCTACAAACAAACAAGTAATGCAAAGCATTTTGTATCCTGCAATACGTCATGTATTAAAATCCGACAGCAGTTTCAGTATCTAACCAGAAATTACATTTATCTAGTTACTGGAAGCTGAGGTATGAAGAATTGTATTGTGTCTTATCTTTTTGTGTCTTATACAACACTGCAAACCACCGAATACCTAAACGGCTTTCGTTAAATCCAAGTTGTAGTACTTACAGTTACATCCATTTGTGTCTGTATGATCGTGTTACTAAAGCTTACTATATGACAGCGTTAGTAAGTCTTTCTCTGCTCTCCTGTAAAGTTGTGATACGATCTACTACAGAATAAAGAACCAATTATCAATTTAACCAAGTTGTTGTATTACTACACATTTCCTTCCGCCTCTGTCAATTTTGGTCAATCTCGTTGAAGCGACATATTTGCTTTTTTATATGCCTTTCTTCGTTTGCTGAACTAAACAGTAACTATTCTGAGATATATTACCGCGCATGCCTCGTAGATAAATATTTCTGATGCCAATAGTTTCCGTTTTGTCCAAGGAATGTTCTTTTTCTTATTCCCAGCATGATCCTTTTATTACATTATATGAAGAGCATGTAGGCCTAAATTCCTCATGTATTACATAGAATGTAGGTTTAACTCTTCCAGCAAAGAAGAAACATGTGATCATAGTATACAACCCACAGAAGTGATAGCTGGCAATACAGTGGTCGTAATCCCTAACGACACAGGATGTAAGCGGTGTCCTCCCTGCTGGTCTAGTGGCTAGCACGTGCGCCGAATGTATGGTGTCCCGGGTTCGATTCCCGGCGGGAGAGCATCTCTGATTTTTTAACTGTCCTCGATGTTTCTGTGTTCGTGTCCCTGTCGTTGTAAGTTATTAGAAAAAGCAAGTTAAACGAGTGAAGCAAGTAAAATTAGCAATAAGTAAGTTACTGAAACATTCTCGGTGAGTCAGTTAAAAAAAAAAACTGGACAAAGCACTGGCTTTTTGCGCCGTCCATGCGAGTTCGAATTTATCTCGGCTTGAATTTTTATCCATTTGAGAAAAAGTATTGTTTGTTTTCCCTACAGGTAGCCACTCTTTTCGTATTTTTCTCCGTCGTTCACAGTTAAAGTAACTGACTATTCTTATTTTTTCTACGAATGATGGATCTTCTCTTTGGCTTCATGTCAAGCATGCACACGTAATGAAAAGAGGCTGTTGATAATAATAATAATATGAAATATTACTAGCTAACTCATGTGTGTATTTCGACAATATAATTTTATATTATTATGTAGAAGTAAGGTTGGCTGGCGCCCGCCCCCCTAATTTTTTCGATGCGCCTTATGGGTCCACGGTGTGCAACGTTGGTCCCATCTCACTATCACCTCCTGTCCTCTCGATATAAATTATTGACATTTTGCCTAAAGAGAGCTCTGCCGTGGCCCCATGACTACCCATGACAATGACTCTTCGTTCATTTTGCATTGAAATCGCTTATTTTTCTAAGTAATATGAGTGCATACTGTCCAACGTTGCTCTCATCACTCTACAATTTCCCGTTCTCTCGATATAAATTGCTAATATTTTGTTTGTAAGGGAGATATGGCGTTACAATCATTTCGTTTGAAGAAGAGTTGAAAAAGATATTCCCTTGCCACAAACAACACCTATTATTATTATTATTATTATTATTATTATTATTATTATTATTATTATTATTATTGTTGTTGTTGTTTTACTTACCACTAATGTTGCCTACCTTTATTTGCAATGCAATGTGTTACTAAAAAGCAAATCAAATAACACTCCTCGCCATTCAGGCTCCCGAACTCGAAATACATGATTTACAGTTCTCTGTGTTAGAGGAAAGCACATTTATTATATTATTCTTTCAAATAACACGTTTCACAAGTTACTTCACTCTCAATGTGTAATTCCATATCATCACTAATAATCATCTTGTTCCGAAAGGAAAATAACCCTCCTCCTGCCAAAAAAAAAAACAACCGAAAAAACAAAAGCCTACCTTAGCGAAAGGGCGTGAAAAACTTTCTGGATACCTATTTATTGGCGAAATTTGGTTCCCTTGGAAGTTTTTAAAAGTTTGAAGGGGCACCATTTTGAACATTTTCATCTGATTATTCTGGTTAACGAACTCATCAAGATATTTCAACAATTAATGTTTCTGCCAAGTTTCGTCTCAATCCGCTGAAAATTAGGGTGGTTAATGCATTCACAAATAGCGTTATATATATAGAGATAGATAGATAAATAGACACACAGAGGAAGAGAGAAAAAGTGTTTTGCTCCCTTCTTGCACCTGTGGTGCGTCAGAGCTAAACCGGGCCCCTTTGCAAAACTTATTGAGCAGCCTTACCTAAACAGAAACCTCTTACTTGCTAACGTAGAAACGTGGTCGGGAGGTGTAAGGCATGTAAAAATTGTATTTTTAATAACCATGAGTATGGATTCGAACACTCCACTTCCATGTTTTTCTTTTTACTTTTTGCAGCTACATCGGAACGTTCAAATTTTATTCTTTACTAATTGCAAATGGCGTTTACATTCAAAATATGAGGAATTTTGGTGGCATTTGTTCGGATTTTCTTCTCTTTCAAAATTAAGACAAGAATAAAAGCAATACGCAAAGATAAAAAGTATTATGAGTACTAAACATTACCAATAATAATTGCTACGAAAAACTAAATACGACCTCTTTTACCATCTCTCACGAGCTGCATGTATTATTAAGAAAAAATTTTAAAAACGTCCCCACCGAAGATTCGAACTGGCGACCTATGCATTTGTAAGCCAACACCTTAACCACTACACCAAGATCACGGCGTGGTGAACGTTTAGTTGTCGGCGTATTTGTTTTATTTATGTTTTATGTTCCCACTTCGACAATTTTTATTCTTTTTTTCTAAGTTTAACATCTGTTTCTGGCTTTCTCTTTTGGTGTCGTCCTTTATTTACACTATGCACTATTCGTATTCACAGCTTGTGCCCCTCTGCAGTGTCTTATTCAGATTGAACTTTTCTTTTTGCCCCTCAGTAAACATTTGATTGATTTAATTCTCATACTCTCCACGGATGGAGCGCAGGAATGCCAGACTCGAAAAATAGGTGTACATTTACTTTCCTGACAGATAATACATAAAAGTACCTACAAACAGGTTTCTCACTTTCTCAGCTTTTTGAATTCTTGATTCCTTTATGCTTTGAAAGCCTCATGATATTCGTAAGAGATCACCAAAAACCAATAAATTTATTTGTTCACGAATTATTGTCATAATGATTTGTTTTGGTTAGCGCATGTCCATAACAAAGGTTAAATGATGGTACCAGAAAGTTCACTGATTATCTTCTGATATATTGTGCTCTCTTGTTTTTTTTTTGGGTATTGTGCATGTATTGTGTGCAAATGTATAATATGCATGCTTATACACTTAGCTATATAGCATGAAGACGTCAAGAGCGAAAATCACGCACACGACTGCAAGATGCCCAGAAGTGTTTTATTATTATTATTATTATATCTAGTTCAATTTAAAGCATAGGGAATTTGAGGAACTGAGCTCGGGTGTAATCCTAGGAGTAGGCGAGATGACAATGATAGGTTTATGTGGAAAATAACAAGAGTTTGAGAAACACACCCATACCCTATGGTAGGCGGTCTCAACAAGTAGCTTTGAGTCACAATTGCGTAGGAAGGGATCGCACTGCATAAAACCGTTTTTACGATATCAGATGACACATGCTTTTTGGAGGTGCTGTTACAGGCTTACAACCTGAAACGTGTCAAGCTAGAAAGGAACAGCAATATTAAGGGAAATTATATAGGTCACTTGTAACCATAGAAACGGTTCACTGCTTCTAATTGTAATCAAAACTAGCTTGTAGTGGCCACCTTTAACAAATTAGTATTTTTCGACATCTTGCACGCGTATACCCACCACAGCTAACGTGCCTCTTCTCTATGGACACACACGAGTTGGTGAATAGCACCCTAGTAATATATATATATATATATATATATATATATATATATATATATATATATATATATACAGGGTGTCCGAGAAGTCCTTCCCTGATTAAAGAAATTGATAACTCAGGCTAGAAATAAGATAGAAATATGAAACTGGTGTTGAATTGTTTACAAACTATAAAAGTTTTTGTCTGTGTTAGGTTTGTTCTATTTTACCAAGTCTCAGTTTTTTTGTTTTAGGTTTGTAGTACGTAAGTAAGAAGCCCAAGAAGCCATGCAGTAGTAATGGCATGACCTGAGGACACTTTTTGGCCCCTGGGTCCCTGCCTCAGGACCCATGGTCCTTGGCCCGGGGTCAATGACCTAGGGGTACCATGGCCCACCCCTTAATTTTGGCAGGGGTACATAGGACCACCCCCAGGACCCATGGTCCCTGGCCCGGGTCAATGATCTAGAGGTACTTAGGACCACCTCCCTCTAGAATTTGGCAGGGGTACATAGGACCTCCCCTCTTAAATTTTGGAAATTGCCAAATCTAAAAATTTGGTGTGGTAGCCTAGGACCATAGTATGTACCTCTATTAGTATTGGGGGTCCATGTCGTTCCCTTTCATGGGTAAAAAATTGCCAAAAATTTAAATTTCGGAGGTTTTTGACCTAATTTATCCCCTTTGATGAGGCATTATTACCCTATATGGTTATATGGGCATATACAGGGATTCATTACCTTTCATAAGACATGGGTATATTGGTGCACCCCTTTAAATTTTTGGGAGGTGTACCTTGGCCCACCCCTTCAATTTTGGAAATTGCCCAATTTAAACATTTGGTACAATAGTATAGAACCCTAGTATGTATTACTATAAATTTGGGTGGTCCACTTCGTACCCTTTTAGGGGTACAAAATTGCCAAATTTTAGTACAACCACATGTTTGGGTTTTTTGGCTCATTTTATTCCCTTGGATGAGGTCCTATTACCTTATATAGTTATATGGGTGTATACAGGTGTTTATTTCCTATTGTAAGACATAGGTACATTTGTGCACCCCTTTAAATTTTTGGCAGGGGTGCCTTGGCCCACCCCTTAAATTTTGGAAATTGCCCAATTTAAACATTTGGTATAATAGTATAGAACCCTAATATAGATCACTATAAATTTCGGTGGTCTACCTCGTTCCCTTTTAGGGGTACAAAATTGCCAAAATATAAACGTAAGCAATACGTTGTATCACGTGTTTGGGTTTTGACCTAATTTATTCCCTTGGATGAGGTCCTATTACCTTATATGGTTATATGGTCATGTATAGGGATCCATCCCCTATTATGAAACATAAGTACATTTGTGCACCCCTTGAAATTTTTGGGAATGGTACCTTGCCCCCCCCTTAAGTTTTAGAAATTGCCAAATTTAAACATTTGGTATCATAGTACTGGACCCTAATATATATTACTACAAATTTGGGTGGTCCACCTCGTTCCCTTTTAGGGGCCATTTTGTTCCGCTTTAGGGGTGAACATGGATACAGTGGTCCACCTCGTTCCCTTTTAGGGGGCATTTTTATTCCGCTTTAGGGGTGAACATGGATACCTTGGAATCGTCCCGAGTTTGATTCTTGGAAATGTTGAATTTAATGTCCCCCGCGAAAACGATGAGAAATGATAGAACGAAACATGAACTTACTTGACTGAGGATTGAAGCAGGAACCTCATACAGTAGAGACAAGCGCTAAGCGACCGTACACGTGTGTTGATTACTATGCAATGGTCCCGAGTTTGATTCTTGGTGCTAGTGTTAGAAAAATTTAACGTCCCACTTGAAACGATGATGAGAAATGAGAAAACATCATAAACTTACTTGCTTGCGGATTGAAGCAGAGACCTCACGCATCAGAAATAAGAGCTGAGTCACCGTACTCCATTGAGAAGTTCAGTTTGTTGATTACTAAGTAATGGTCCCGAGTTCGATTTTTTTTTGTTAGTTTCAGTGCGAACAGTTTCGCGTATGAAAAGAAGACGAGCGGATTTAAACAGATTACACATTTCATTGCGAACAGTTTACACTAGGTTTATGTTTCATATAGAAAGATAGAAGATCTGTGTTGTCATCTTCTTTATTTCGTGTACGACTTTGACCTTGAAGAAAACTTTGCTGACAGTGCTAAGCATTGGCGTATACACATAATCTTATTGTTTAGTTGGCTGTATTTAGAGATGAATCAGACATTTAAGGTTGTTGTTTCGAATCTAGTTGTGTTCGCTGTAACTCAGTGCCTGAGCAATACTTACCGAGATTTTCCAGTGTTGCCAACACTATCAGAATGAATCGATTCATTTAGTCGGAGCAGTTTCGTGACGAAAACTAATTTTTGTTTTGCACACAAATTTTTTTCTGAAACAGAATTTTGTTTGTACATAAAAATTTTTTTCTGAAACAGAATTTTGTTTGTACATAAAAATTTTTTTCTGAAACAGTTTTTGTTTTGTACACAAAAAATTTCTGAAACAGAATTTTGTTTTCGTACACAAAAAATTTTTCTGAAAACATTTTTTTTTCGTACACAAAAATTTTCTGAATCAGTTTTTTTTTCGTACACAAAAAATTTTCTGAAACAAAAATTTAGTTTGATTTTTTTTTCCGCAAAACATTGATTTATTTTATCGGTAAACTGATTCAGAAAAAAGAAATTGAAATCGCAGTACAGGAAAAGAATTTGATTTTAGGATGTGAAATAAAATACAGAATTTCTTTTTCTTCAAAGGAAGACGTGTTCGTGACGGGTACAAATTCAGTAAAGAGAAAATAAAACATATGAATATGCATGGTAATATTTATTTTGTTTCCTGTGAAAGAAGAAAAACAGATTATTAACATCGAATTAAATGATCAAGAGAGAGAGAGTGAGGTGAGAAAAGAAACGCAAATGTGACGTACCTGAATTCCCTTTTTTTTTTCTCCACTGGTTTCTGCAAGGTAATGTCATCTGAGTTTGTCTCCGTTCGTGCATCGTTGAAGCATGTCCCGTGTTGATTCTTTGCCCCTTCTTTGGGAGGTGATGTTGGTGGGATTAGGGAAAAATATGGCTGTTATTCTGTTCTGGCTTTTTTATACCCATAGGGCAATGTTTCGTATGTGTCTGGTATTAATCGACGTTTTTTATAGTTGAAACTGTACTTCTTTTCTTCAGGTTTTGTGACAAGATGATGATCGTGGGTTCTGTAAATTTTGTGCGGCGTGCTAATGGAGATTTTTTCACTCGATTGATTTATGATCATTTGCTCCAGACTGTTAAAATTTAACTTTTGACTTGCAGTATAATTGAGTGTAAACCCACGAATTTTGCATACATAACTGGTTGATTTCGTGTCGGGGTTGTAGATTTCCAAGGCGTACTGTTTTGGGCCACCAGACACGAATTTTTTAATGTATGCTTTTGGTCCAATTGATTCAAGTTCATTTGACATTGAACCAAGAAATACTTCTGGTTCTATTGTGGGCTGTGATGGTCGCTGCGTGAATATTACGGAATCTGTATCGAAATATAGTACTCTTTCTTGCAGCAATTCTAAATATTTGTAAAGTTCCAGACGAGCTTGACACGTTGTAAATGCTCCAAGGACAACATTAGCATTGTGATTTTGTACTGGAACATCATCTTCATACTGCCAATAAAGGTATAACATCGAATCGTTAACAGGTAAAATTTGGTTGACTTTTATGTCTGGAGCAGTTAGTTTCTGATACAGTTCTTTGGGGTCGTTAATGATGGTCGTTTGGCTGAAATTGTCTCTTATAGCGAGTCGTCCCCAGAAGGCATTCAAACAGAGTTTTGCAAGACTACGACGTGCTGAATTTGTCATTATATTTGCTGCATCCAAAGTTATGCCTTCACGTTGTTGTACCATTTGAATATACTGCTGCCTTTCTTCTTCGGTGACGCAATTGGCAGGCCAACCAGAAGATTCCAGCTTCGATTTCAAAAATGTGTTAATGTATTCGCTGAATAATCCGCCAGTCTTGGTTTCAGGATCATATACGGTGATGTCGTAATCCCAAATTTCGTAAATTTCAATGACTTGATACCCAAGTTCAATGGCTTTTTGAATTTCATAGGACACCCACGTTCCTGTTAGACTTCGTTCACTGTCCGAATGTGTACATTCAGAATCTTGATTTAATGCTGTGGCACAGGCAGCACAAAGTGGAAACAACAACTTCTTATTTGAGCGAAATGGCAGCACTGGATGAAACACATTTCTGCTAGGCAAAATCTTCAACTTGACTAATCCGTTGACATCTTGAATGTCGGGCATTTTTGGATCTCCCTGTAGATATATTCGTGGATGCCCTATTGGATACCGTCCACATTTATTCACATAAGGATACAGGGAAACGATATCCAAATATTTTATTTCTTCGCCTTCATTTTCATTTGCGACGTGATACAATTTAATGGCATTAACACGACCACCATAGAAACTGTCTCTTGGATTTAATGGTGTCTTATTAATATAAGGATGTGTGCTTAAAGAAGAGGCCAATGCTGGATTGGATTTTAACACTTGACGAAATTCACATTCCCACATTTCATGTACTTTATATCCCATGGATCGTAATAACTTCATTTTACGCTGTGTTCTCTCGTAGCGATAGTTCATCGTTTCTTCGGAGTTCTCATAAATGGGCTGATCACGGCCTGTAGGGACACATAGAGGACAGCCGTGGAATCTGCAACCTTCAAATTCATACACGTGTTCCTCTTTAGTGTCGGGATCTTTGTAGTAACCGTCCAGATGAAAACCAGCAACATAAACTTCTTTTCCTCTCGCAGCATGTAGAATTGAATGACCCTCTTTTTCTTCCATGTAGGCAAGCCACTGCAAGGCAATCCGTGACTGATTGTTTCTGTGACGGTATCCTCGTGCAGGAAGAATGCTAATAGTATTGGGTTTTAAGAAATTTCGTCGAAATACTAAATTGCACGCACTCGCCAAAGTGATAGCCTCCAGGAAAGGATTGACGTGAGTTTCTTGTTCAAAAGTGGTCATGAAAGATATACAAGCCATTCGAAGTACGTTGACGTCCTGGACACAATAGTTCACCAATTCTTCTTGGAAAATAAACGTATCGTTCTGGTGTTCGTTGTACCATGTCATGAATTTTTCTCGTTCATCCACTTTCATTTCATCTGCACCATAATAATGGATGTCCGGTAATTTTCCCACATACGTTTGATTTGCAGCAATATTAAAAAAGTGTGGAAAATATCCCTTGGTCGCGGGTAAATGAAATGCCTTGGATAATTTACTTAAAGCCATTGGCATGAAATTTAAGGAGTCAATAAACGATAAGTGATTCACTTTCATGCTTAAAATTTTTGCTCCGTTCAAGATCAAAGTAGGTTTCAATTCATGTTCTTCCACTAAAGATTTAAGAATAAAATGACCATCATATCCCTTACAGTTATGTGCCAAAGATACAATAAGTTTGATGTTGGGTCGTGGTTGACGTAAATACGCAAGAAAGGCATTGATCGGATCATCTTGAAAAATATGTTCCCGCTGTCCACAAACTTCACACGGATGATGTATATCCTCATCTTGAACACAGTTGTAACATACTTGTTGGGCCACCAGTAAATTGGGCTTATGAATGAACGTGTCTTCATCGAAGAAAGTATCCTGTGTGGCTTCGATATCATAGAAGACAATCATAGCCTTCTTGGCATGTAACACTGATGGAACTCCAGGTTTTAATTGAGTCGTATCAGGCTTCATGTAGCATTGGTGAGTAGACGTAACGTGTTTATGGCACACATTACAAAAATAATCTGTACAATCATGTTTTCTTTCCCCTGTATGAACAAACGAATAAATGCGTAGACATTTGGAACACTGTTTCACCATCTTGCATACTGGTTGGCCTTTATGATATGGTACAGTCAGATGATTTGTATAGCATGTTTCACCATAAAATTCACGATTGCATTCTGGGCATTGCTTCTCCGTATTGGTGTTACTGCATGGTGGTTTTTGCAAACATTTCTCACACATGGCCGAACAGTTCTTAACATGTCTATTAAGATGATCATATTTTTTGTGGCATGCAGCACAGTAATAGTTGGTAGAGAAAACAGACGTTAATGATGTGATGATGTCATAATGAGAATTGATGCACATTAAATTGATTGGAATTTTGTCTTCGCCACCCGGTCCTTCATACAGAATATCTTCTCCTGAAAAGCTAGTGTATACGGTAAGTTTATAATTTGTCAAGTAACGTTGCAATTGTCGCAATTCTTCCACAGATCCCCCATGCTCTAAATTCACTGAGGATCGAGACAAAAGTTCATGTACGGCTGGGAGAACAACACACTTGCGCTGTTTGCGATATTGATCGTAAACTTTTTTATTTGTATCCTTATATTTCTTTAGGCCAATAGCAATCACAATCGCATAAGCCAAACATTTCTTGTCGGTGTTTTTCACTCGTAAAATGCCATTCTTGCGTTTTAGTAATTCGTCGTTTGATAAAAGACCACGACGCACCAATCCAAATCCACGGGGCACATCCACATGATGAAAATGTACTATGAACGGTTCGTTCATGAGAAAACTATCGTTACTTTGAAGGATGCGATCAAAGGAAGCCCATAAAGTCTCAAGTGTCAAATTACTTGCACGCCGAAAAGATAAATAAAACGGTTTGTTCTCATCGTGAGATAAAATCGATAATCCAACCATCGATGATTCGTCGACATTTTCCAATAAATAATCCAACATCTGTTGAAAGGAGGCCTGAACCCACTCAACAATATCGGTGCCACTGGTCGGAGCATTAATTTGAATTTCCAGCATTCGTCCTTCAAGATTAAAACGCCGATAATGTCTATTGATTTCTCGCAAGACAATAAAGCCAGAAGTAGCCATATTCAAATAGGAAAAAGGTAAGGTAAGCAAAAAGGAATAGGCAAAGAAAACAAATATCTAAAACGAAAAAAAAAGCACGAATTAAAGTTGAATTCAGAGATCACTAACACGTTTAATGGTATCAAAATGGCTACACGATCAATCCTAAAAGAATTATCATATCTCAAATAGTTCTACTACTGAAACGTTTTATTGTCGTCATACTGGAAATCAAACCCGGACCAACATCAACATGTAAATGACCTAAGTTTCTGTAGTGAAAAAAAGAATGAATGAAATTTTTTTTTTAACTGTGCTGAGAGAATCATTGTAGTAAGCATTTTTCCCCTCACACTGAACTTTAAACGTATGACGAACATGAAACGAAAACAAAATCTCATGCGCTTGCTTTTTTCAAGCGGTTAAACAAGGAATACTCGAATTCGATTCTCGGCGGGAGATCAGATCCCACATTAAACTGAAGGTCCACGTCTCACGTTGTAGGGGAACAAATTCGTGCGTAGTTTCTTTGTTTACGTTAATGGTAACTTTCAGAAACTGAGCTAAGTGGTTAGCGTTACGCACCTCTGGCCCGGGTTCAACACCCAGTATGCGATCAGATTTAACATTAAGCTGTATTCCTAACCCCCCACTACTGAAAGGACGCTAAACCTAAATCAACAATTTTCTCGTGCTTACTTCTAATGTGTGGGATGTGACCCGGGTTCAACACCCAGTATGCGCTCAAATTCAACATTAAGCTGTATTCCTAGCCTCACTACTGAAGGGACGCTAAACCAAAATCAACCATTTTCTCGTGCTTACTTCTAATGGGTGGTATTCCTAATTCGATCCCCGGTCAAGTAAGTGAGGGTTATTCTTCCATTTGCTAAATATTTCATGCTAAAATAAAACAGTGATAACAATGTTATCCTCATGCAAAAGCACTCCTTTGATATTAAGAAAAACGCGGTTGATACTTACCTCAAATTCAAGGAACGGAGTAAAGTCACGCTGTCACTAGAGGTACACCTACGTTCATTCAAGATCTTCGTGGAAGTAGGATTTGAAAATGAAATTAAGAATTTTATTTAGGTCTGAAACGGTTCAACTATAAAGTGACAACACTATCAGCCAATCAGAAACGAGGAAAATGAATCAATGACATCACGGAGAACCAATGAAAACACAGCTTTCATCATGTATCATGAGCCGAAACGGGATGTAAGAAGCAATCTGATTGGTTGTGACATTATTCATGTTTTTTTCTCCTTACACATCAATCGTTACGACATCTAGTATCGCAATTTTGATTATGACATCATACCGTTGACTCGTTTGTTTCTTACGACATTCAATTAACACATCTAAAATGTGATTCATTTTTCTTAAACTTGATTGAAAAAATGTAACACTCATCGATATGTTACGAAACTGTCTTTGACATAAATGTAAAGTTGAGCTTTAAAAGTCCGTCAGCTGAGAAAAAAATGCTGATGTAGTATAAGCAGATTCTGCAATTTCACAATAACAAGCTTCTATGCGTAACAACGAGCAGAAATATGTAGTAATGTAACATAATCTGTTCATGTTCTTTTTTTAATACGCAAAACTGCTCGCACTGAAGTTGGCATGGTGGCTCAGCGTTTTTTTTTTCTGATGTGTGAGGTCTCTGCTTCAATCCGCAAGCAAGTAAGTTTATGATGTTTTCTCATTTCTCATCATCGTTTCAAGGGGACGTTAACATTTCCTGAAACTAACACCTAGAATCAAACTCGGGACCATTGCATAGTAATCAACACACGTGAACGGTCGCTTAGCGCTTGTCTCTACTGTATGAGGGCCCTGCTTCAATCCTCAGTCAAGTAAGTTCATGTTTCGTCCTATCATTTCTCATCGTTTTCGCGGGGACGTTAAATTCGACATTTCCAAGAATCAAACTCGGGACGATTCCAAGGTATCCATGTTCACCCCTAAAGCGGAACAAAAAATGACCCTCTAAAAGGGAACGAGGTGGACCACTGTATCCATGTTCACCCCTAAAGCGGAACAAAATGGCCCCTAAAAGGGAACGAGGTGGACCACCCAAATTTATAGTAATATATATTAGGGTCCAGTACTATGATACCAAATGTTTAAATTTGACAATTTCTAAAACTTAAGGGGTGGGCAAAGGTATCATTCCCAAAAATTTTTTTCAAGGGGTGCACAAATGTACCTATGTCTTATAATAGGTATGGACCCCTATACATGACCATATAACCATATAAGGTAATAGGACCTCATCCAAGGGAATAAATTAGGTCAAAACCCAAACACGTGATACAACGTATTGGTTACGTTTATATTTTGGCAATTTTGTACCCCTAAAAGGGAACGAGGTAGACCACCGAAATTTATAGTGATCTATATTAGGGTTCTATACTATTATACCAAATGTTTAAATTGGTCAATTTCCAAAATTTAAGGGGTGGGCCAAGGCACCCCTGCCAAAAATTTAAAGGGGTGCACAAATGTACCTATGTCTTACAATAGGAAATAAACACCTGTATACACCCATATAACTATATAAGGTAATAGGACCTCATCCAAGGGAATAAAATGAGCCAAAAAACCCAAACATGTGGTTGTACTAAAATTTGGCAATTTTGTACCCCTAAAAGGGTACGAAGTGGACCACCCAAATTTATAGTAATACATACTAGGGTTCTATACTATTGTACCAAATGTTTAAATTGGGCAATTTCCAAAATTGAAGGGGTGGGCCAAGGTACACCTCCCAAAAATTTAAAGGGGTGCACCAATATACCCATGTCTTATGAAAGGTAATGAATCCCTGTATATGCCCATATAACCATATAGGGTAATAATACCTCATCAAAGGGGATAAATTAGGTCAAAAACCTCCGAAATTTAAATTTTTGGCAATTTTTTACCCATGAAAGAGAACGACATGGACCCCCAATACTAATAGAGGTACATACTATGGTCCTAGGCTACCACACCAAATTTTTAGATTTGGCAATTTCCAAAATTTAAGAGGGGAGGTCCTATGTACCCCTGCCAAATTCTAGAGGGAGGTGGTCCTAAGTACCCCTAGATCATTGACCCGGGCCAGGGACCATGGGTCCTGGGGGTGGCCCTATGTACCCCTGCCAAAATTAAGGGGTGGGCCATGGTACCCCTAGGTCATTGACCCCGGGCCAGGGACCATGGGTCCTGAGGCAGGGACCCAGGGGCCAAAAAGTGTCCTCAGGTCATGCCATTACTACTTATGCCAACCAACCAGGAGAAGGCACAGTGTGTCGTGTGGTACCATGAGACACGATCACCAACCACGGTGCAGAGACAGTTCCAGACAACATTTGGGAGGACTCCACCTGATGTCAAGAGCTTTAAAGCCTGGTATGAGAAGTTCAAGAACACAGGGTCGGTTGCTGACCTTCCGAGGCCTGGTCGACCAAGAATCTCAGCAGACACGGTGGAGGCTTTGCGGCAGTCTTTTCTGAGAAGTCCTAAGAAATCGGTGTGCAGGGCCTCACGTGAATTATAGATGCCAAAAAGCTCTATCTATGACATTTTACACAAACGTGTATTGTTTCGTGCTTACAAAGTGCAACTCGTTCAGGCCTTGTTGCCCGACGACGGTACACGTCGATATGACTTTGCGGTCGAAATGCTATCACGTATTGAGGACGATAATGGTTATCTCAAACGAATTGCCTTTTCCGACTAAGCGACATTCTTTGTCGGTGGAGTAGTGAATCGCCATAATGTACGCATTTGGGGTTCAGAACCCCCCAGGGAGGTCAGGGAGTTTACCAGAGGCAGTCCAAAGGTGAATGTTTGGTGCGCGTTATTGCACGATCGAATTATCAGGCCATTCTTCTTCGCTGAGGATACCATCACATCTGCAGTGTACCTGGATATGTTGGAGCTGTATGCTGTTCCTCAGCTGCTTCAGTATCGCCCCGATGTCGTTTTTCAGCAAGACGGTGCACCACCTCATTGGGGTTTGGACGTCCGTGCCTATCTCGATAGGACATTTCCTGGGCGATGGATTGGTCGTGATGGACCAACAGCTTGGCCTCCACGCTCTCCTGACATAACCCCATTAGACTTCTTTTTATGGGGTTATGTTAAGGATGAGGTCTACCGAACACGTGTACCAGATCTTGAAACCCTGCAGCAACGAATAACCACAGTCGTTGCATCGATCCCTCCAGTGATGTTGGCTAACGTGTGGATGGAAATTGAATATTGCCTAGATGTGCTACGTGCTACCAAGGGTGCTCATGTGGAAGTGCACTGATGTGACCAAAACTTTTGTATTTTGTAAACAATTCTACACCAGTTTCATATTTCTATCTTATTTCTAGCCTGAGTTATCAATTTCTGTAACCAGGGAAGGACTTCTCGGACACCCTATATATAACAGTTCTAAGATAATTGCATCAAATTTTGCTGTTTTTAATAGACGTCAGTCTGTCTTTTCTCTCTGACTCGAATTTCTGAAGAGGTACTCGAACTTACATGTGAATTCACGCATGGAATTTCGAGAAATAGGCAGGAAGAAAAGTCGTGTGTGGCAATGTTACATGCAAAATTAAAAAAAAGGAAAGACATGCAAATATTGTGAACATACATATTTAAGCGCAAATGTTGACAAAATGGTGGGGTATCTGTGTTCTGGCAGTTACCCAACCTGATTTGTTTATAACATTTAAAAATTTAATCCGCCTTATGCAAAGTCGTTTTGAGAAATGATTAGCGTCATGCTAAACGCCCGACATCTGAAGGAAGCATATATAAGTCGAATGCTTTAGTATGGTACTAATCACAAACCAGAAGGACTCTGCATGTGGCTAGTGATGGGCAGTGGGAATATTCCCGGTGGGAAGGAATTTAAAAATGGGAATATTCCCGGGTTTTTTCCCTGGCCTATAAATTCCCGGGAAGGAATTTATTTCCATTTCTTTACTTGATCTTCCAAATTATAAGAATTATATGACTAATTAATTATTTTAATATATATTATGATTTACTTCTAGGTTTTAAACAATTTGGAGGTTAAAAAATTTAAAATTATTTGACGGTAATTTATATAACTAATAATATGATTTTTTAAGTTCCATTTCCATTTGCACTAAAAAAGTAAGGTAATTGTTTAGTATTGGAGGGCCAAAACAAGCAAAAAGTAGGATAATCTACGGAAGAGATGAGTTGATAGTAATGTTCAAGTAGTCAAGAAAGTATCGAACACATTTTTTTAGAGCAGTAAGGGATTTATACAAAACGGAAAGGTAAGTGGAAGTGATTTATGTGAGAAAATAAAGTGAATTGTTGGTAACGAATATAGAAAACAACATGCCATGCGGGACTCTAACCCGCCCTCATTCGCTAACGCTCGCTCTGCAATGCTGTATGAATTTAATGTTGGTAACACAATTTAACGAATGAAACAATAAAACAACCGCATCGGAATAGAATATCGCAAAAAAGTAGGTGCAAAAGCTGGCCCCGAATGCTAAAGAACAGCCAAAATTAGCAAAGTAATAATTGTCAAATGATGAAAAGGAACCATTTTGTAAAGTAATTTAGAATTATGTAGAAATAGAGATCAAGTACTATTAATAAACCTGAACCACCATTAGTAATAGACGTCGGTCTGTCTCCTCTCTCTGACTCGAATTTCTGAAGAGGTACTCGGACTTCTTTTACATGTGAATTGAAGTATGGAATTTCGAGAAATAGGTAGAATGAAAGATCGTGTATGGCAATGTTAGTGCTAAAACATAAAGATAAGTAAGTATCTTGCAAATTTTGTGAACATAAATATGTATGCGCAAATGTTGATAAATTGATGTGACATGTATCTTCTATCATTTACCCAATCTAATTGGTTTATAACATTTATAAATTTAATGTGTTCATGGTATCAGTAATAGAGTCAAGTTGAGCAAATCCAGTTACATATAAATTTAAACTGTTACTATATAATTTACTATATAATTTTTTCACACATATTTAATTGGTAGAGCATATTGTAAAGAAATATCCATTTATGCGTACTCTCTAAATATAATAAAGTGTTAATATAGTAACATAGTACCGTTCAGAATATACATTTTAAAGTATCCTCTGTGGACAACAGTAATAATATGCTGTGATATAACAATTAATTCAACTTCGAAATCATAATATAGTAATAGAATGCAATTTTCTTTCTGATTGAACATAAATTCCCGGATAAATTCCCATTTTGGGAATTTTCCCGGGAATATTCCCGAAAAATATCTTCCCGGGAATTTACCCATCACTACATATGGCCCAGTTTTCTTTATCATCTCTGACGAGTATGATCATTTCTAATTCATTTTCGTACTCATTGATAATTAAATTGCATCAAAGTGTCGCAAATCACTCATCTTCTGCTCCAACTGATATTTGATTCTTAAATCTGCGCCTTAGTTTGTCTTTTAACAATTCACTTACATGAAGGAGGTTAATACCAGCAGCCCGCCCCATTTTTTCCACACTGACCTAACACTAATTCGAGCTTACTACGACACACCGGCCCGCCAGACTGATCGTCACTCAGCACCTATAACGAGGAATTTAACTGCTAGTGTTTCGAAGGATAGTTGGCGTTGTCGGCGGAAAACGAGTTTTACACGGGAATGATTTATCATACAGTGTTCAGTACTTAGTCCTGTATATGTATACCAAGCTTTATACCGATCATCGCGTTTTAACCGAAACATGTCCCTTGTTAGAAAAAAACCATATGACTAGTTATATAAAATACAGTCAACGAATTTTAATTTTTGTAATCTCCAAATTGTTTAAAACCTAGAAGTATATCATAATAAATGAAAATAAAGTAATTTGTCATACTTTTCTTATAATTTGGAAAATAAAATAAAGAAATGGTAATAAATTCCTTCCCGGAAATTGATATGCAAGAGAAGAACCCGGGAATATTCCCGTTTTTCATTTTCCTTTCCACCGTAAATATTCCCACTGCCTATCACTATTCTTGAATGAGTTGACATTGGTAAAAGTTAACATTTCACAAATAGAATAAACGAAAAAAATAACTAGTGCAATTTAATTTACGGTGGAAAACAATAATGATATCAAAACAAAAGTACAAAGAAAACACTCCAACCACTTTTCGTTCATTGTTATGCATATTATTATTATTATTATTATTATTATTATTATTATTATTAATAATAATAATAATAATAATAATAATATATAAAATCAGTGGTAGCTCATGCCTTCAACATGTATACAACAGTGGCTTTAAACACATTATAAATTTCCAATGGTCTTTGTCAGGTCGGGCTTTTTATTTGTGAAGAAGAAGAATAACTAATTTTTTCAATAAGCAATTATTCTGTATCATATTGAAACCTGATCGTATATTTGATTGCAAGTACCGTCTATAATTGCCGGGAGAGTATCCATGAAATATCTAGTAGAGTGGCCGTTATGGCGAGTGCATCGTGCTTTGTGTGTCCTGTGATGACGAGAGTCGTGTGGGGTTTTCTATACATATTTACTGAACTTACACACTTATTCTTTCCTTTACACGTTCATACATTCCCTCCTTTTTCTACACTTTTTCCCAGTCATTTTACACTCCTCAATTTTCTCTACCTTTTGTTCTGTTGAACTTGGCCTTCAGGCCCCTTTGTCCGTTCGAAATTCTCTCCTTATTCTGATCTTTTCCTATTGTACCATACTTCTCTCTAAAAAATCACAGAAGAAACAATTAAAGAGAAAGCACAGGAAAAGTGGTATGAAGAAGTTGTCAAGAAGAGCAGTTTGAAATAAATATACACATATAAAAGGCGTTATGACAGTGGCGGAGCCAAGGGTGGGCCTGGGGGGGGGGCCAGGCCCCCTTGCTCAAAATCTTGGCCCCCCTAGCGGCCCCCCCACACAGAGTGATACTGCTATAGGTCGACAAACGGTGAGTTAATAGTGGCCGCAAGTGAAACTACTACCGAAACATATCTCGCCAACAAAGTTACCAACTGCAGAATATCGTATGTTGCAATAGTCTGCGTTCCGAGAAAAAATCTTCAGGCTCCTTTTTGTTTGTAGTACTGCAAGATCTAATTTATCGAAATCTGTAAGGTGCATGCATTGACCTCAGCATCTGAACGTTCCTTTTAATCTCTTTCCCTTATCTGGTTGTCTTCTTTGTTTTCGACAAAGAACAAAAAAAAAGTAAGAAAGAAAAAAAGAAAAATCAGTCTGCATTATGATTTGCTTCAATGTTGAAAGTCATACTAAAATAAGATGCTTACTTACAAATAGCGTCCACTGCAGTAAAACTTTACACTCATGTTGGACGAAAGAAGCCTTCGTACACTAAGTAATTAATTTCCATCGATTAATCCATGCCCCTCCTTCAAATCTAATCCCAAAACTTACAGCATTAATTTAACATCGACTACATTATAGTAGCGTTATTTCAACTACATTTTAATTTATTTTAATGTTTTGAAACATCCGAGACTCAGAGGATAGAAATAAGGGAAATTAGTCAATAGGGCCACCGAGGAAGAATCTTGGAATCTCCTCAGTTGAAATATTTATCCACGAGGGATTAATCACATTATCTTCCGAATCTTAAGCTGATGTTCTACCGCTGAGCTTTGGCCATTCAGTATGGGTGTGAAGTGGTTGTGTATTTGAATTCACGTCAAATTCTAAAAAGTAGTGAAGGTAAACAAACGAAAGAAAGAAAAGGATCACGTGTACTTCTTTTGCTGTAAGGAGTCCCGATTTAAATGTCTGCTGTAACACTATTAGGGAAAGAAAAACATATTTCCTCTTTTTGCTTCAAAGAGTGCTTACTTCATTATTTTAATAACGTAAAGGCACATTCATTACTCAGTTTTAAAGCTCAAGGGTAAATTAATTGAACTACGGCCAGATCAAAACAAGATCCTGGAACCGGGCAGTTGCCCGGGCGCCAGCAAACTAATATGAATGTTTATTGGTGTAAATGTACATAGATGAAAGGGGTACTAATAGCAAAATTTGCCCTGGGCACCAAATGTGTAGTTTCGTCACTGATTAGGCTACCATCTTTTAAAGCGTGAAATTTTGACATTTTTCTGAAATATTAAGAATACATGATAATTATTGGCAGTTTACTTTAAAGTGAAACTTAAGCTTCAAGAGCAAGGCTTATAATTTAAAGTGGGCTGGAACGGCAAATCATTGTCCTGTTAGAGTTCAGCTCCTGTTTCTGTGCGACGTTTGTCTCGTAAGCACTTTTGTCCTCGTACATCACATTTTACTTTATTATTATTATTAATAATACAGTTTATCTACCAAACAACTATTTATATTATTATCCGGTATTAAACTAAATCTGGAACTTGTGATATTTATTTACTTTCATCATTCCATCCGGGAAATAAATGCCATCTGTACGAGATGGAACGTTTTCGGGTAAAATTTAATATGACTGCTGCCATGCTGTAACTTTGAGCTTCGCCTTATTTTAAGTAGATGCAGACATGTCGGAAGGTTTGATTCTTGTAGATTCACTAGTTCAAACGCTGTCGAAAATGTGGTTTGGAGAATATGACTCTCAACGAACAACATTCGAACAAATTTATTAAGAATATTTGTGGATATGCAAAGAAAATGGTCCTGAAATTCCAGAACCGGAAACAGATAGACTATAGGGGTTCCTCGTGGAAATGAACTAGACATTCGCCATCGAAATATCACAAATTTATTTTGGATGAGTCTCTTCCTCCACTGGAGGCAGAGATAATATACTAAGAGACATTTTTCTGCCTCCTATTGATGAAGCAATCACTGAGACGGAAAAACGCTTTGGATCATGTAGCAAAATCATTAGATCAATCACCACTCTACATCCAAAAGGTGAAAACTTTCTAAATTACATCATTGTGGAGCATATGGCCCAGTATTATGAAAGTGATCTGGAAATATTTAAATGTAAACCCAAGATCCTCCCAAACACAATTAAGTTGTTTGAAGACGAGAGAAAACCAAAGTTGATTCCTTGGTGAATTTCGTCGATCTTTGCGTCTACAAAAACGCATTCCTAGAAACCAACTAGTTAGATATAATCTTTGTGACCATATCAGTTTCTAGTGCTACATGTGAAAGGCCATTCTCATGTTTGAAAAGATTAAAGACATATAGGCAATTCAATGACTGATGATAGGTTGAAAAACTTAGGATTACTTTATATAGAAGAAAATTGCTAAATCGTTAGATCTTGAAGAAGTTGTTGATAAGTTTGCTGCTGCCCACAAGAATAGAAAGATCCTCTTTTAAGAAAAGGCATGAACCTCTAAGTTATTTTCTTGACCTGTAAAAGTGTATTTCTCTCTTCCACTTAATCAACCAGCCACACATATTTTAAATGCAGCGATTAAGTTACCACTTACTTATATTGGAAATCAATTGTATTAATGTATCCTAGTTGTTTGAAGTAGTAAATTCATTCATTTTCACCGTAAAAGAGTAAAATCATGAACAACAAAGATGAAAACATTCACCTTGAAAACGCACACACACGCACGCACACACACACACACACACACACACACACATATATATATATATATATATATATATATGAAAAAATCATTCATTGGAGATGGCCCCCTCAAAATTTTCTTGGGTCCTTCATTGGCCCCCCCTGAGAAAAATTCTAGTGTCGCTACTGGCGTTATGAGAAAATAAATTATATGAACAATGATTTGCGAAGCATTTTTATTTTCAAAGCCAGGTCAGGGAGCCTTGAAACAGGGGTAAGATTGAAAAAATTTAATGAAGTGAACGAAAAATGTCAATTATGTTTTAAAGAAGATGAAACATTAGAACACTTATTGTTAAAATGTGAAGAAACCCTAAAAATCAGGGAAAAATGGAAATGGATCGATGAAATGAAAAAGGAAGGAAATTTGGTTAAATTAGCTTGGAGGCTAGGCTTTAATGTAAATGGAAGGGAACAAAGTGAGAAAGAAATACAAAAAAACAAAGAACTTCTTGAATTTTGGTGGAAAAAGAAAATGGAAAACTTTAAATGAAAAAAGGGCAGTACTTACTTTCTCCTTTTTTCTTTTTTTCAGGAATCAAACTTCCGAAGAGAAGGAAGGAAAATACCTTGAACCTGAACCTGAAATTTGACTTTTTTCCGATTGCGACACTTCTTTTTTCACGTATTTTCGCTTTATCATACTTACTACTTTCTATCTGTTTTATGACTTCGTACACATCTTGTTACTTTTTTTTATCATTTTTCAACTATTCTAATCTTTACATTTTACACGTTTAATTACCTTTCTAAATTGTCGATATTCTTGTTCAATACAGTGATAATGATACTATGCAAAAATTTTGTAATGCTTACTACAAACAAACAATCAATTGCCGAGAGAGGAGTAGTGGTTGATGAAGAAGAATAAGAGGAAGAAGAAGAAGATTGGAAATATAAAGTTGCTTTTGTGAACGTACTTGTAAATCATTTCATTAAACTGACAGCGTAAAATACAAGGGGAGTATAAGAACAGTGTTAAATTCTTATTATATTTCAATTCACAATGGCTGGTAAGGCGTCTGTTAAGTCGGAATTGATGTGCAAAGAAGAAATTGCTTATGACTTACCTAGTGATGATCCGCTCGAAGGGAGAGGGTGGACATACGAACTAATGAATGACAACAAAGATTTAATATTATCTACAACGGAAGGAGATGTATCAGTGGACAAGGATAAAGCTATGTGCTCTTTGGATGTGAAACAAAACGTTGATAGGGTGAAACCAGAATTAGCACTAGAAGAAGATCCTGAATTTGAAAGTAATATAGAAACGCTAAGAAAAATTGTGGTTCAGGAGACTTGCGCGTCGTATTCTAATGACTCCCAACAATTAACAACAAAAAGTTTAAATTCAATTCGGCCAGAAAGGTAATGCTAAATTTTTCATTAACTAATTGGCTCAGATTGATAATACGGTTACATGGTTTCGGAAATGTTGTTGGCTAAAAGCAATACTTCACGAGAAATATTTAGGTATGGGAGATATCATGAACGTAAGTTAGTAGCCTACAATTTGGAAATGACATGGCACACATAGACAAGCTGTATACCAAATAAAAATAAGATTGATACGATCCATACAATTCTTATGTAGTTCATATCTTGATAAAATAATTATTTCTTTATTATTGGTTACACATTTCTCACTAATTGTTTCACATATTTAAAATATGGGTGCTCGACGATATTGTTTTATTTATATAGAGACTTATGTAAAATACCAAATAATGAGAATGGTAATTATCCTAAAATTTTACAAATGTAAACCTGTAATGTATTATATTCGAACATAAACTATGGACGTTTGTGATTTTATTTTGATTTAGCTCAAATGGGTCTAGCTTGATTTTTCCGGCTGGCTTCGAAAGACATAAAAAAATACAAGATAAATAATATTTTAACCAACAATGGATGTTCATTATTTGTAGAGGTCCATACAACAGTCCATTTCATAACCGCACTCATTTTTTCAAGGAAGTCGACTTTTTACATTCACAGGAATCTTTTTTAGGGTATCGACCTGCATTTTTCAATATGGGATCACTTTAGGGGCTTGGTGCACGTACATAATATATGAATTATTGTAAAAACAACGCAAATTAGCATGTGCTAGATGGCCGGTTAAAATAAGATTGCTATGCAGATTAGGGCATTACGCAGAATGTGGGTAAACAAGGATAGCGCAAAATTCTGTATTTAGGATGACTTACATGTCTTACGTGTTGAATGTGTTCTTGTACGTTCCTAAGTATTTTATTGGTAACATGCTGAAATGCTTTCTTTGCTTGTATATTTTTGTTCCAAATTAACACAATACATTAGGGACGTAACGTCTTAATTATATGGATCCCTTCATTCACAAACATTTTCATAGTTCCGTGTTATGATTTGCCACACTAAATTTTGATACTTCATTTCGCTTACAGTGGTTACTAGCTACCTTGACAACGGGTTACTTTGCACATCGGGCATTACTTCGCCAAAATATGAAGAGAGTTTCACAGTCCTCCGTCGGCAAAACCATGAACTGTATACACGAAGTTTCAACTACCCCCTACGATAGAACATGTAACTTTATTTTGGTGTTAATGTTGTGGTCAGCATCAGTTCTAATTACAGGGAGGCTTTGTTGTTGTAGTGGCGTGAAAAACAGTCACTGTAAGGACCGCCAAATTTTAAAAGAATTTCCGTCAATGTTAAGTCAGTTTCGTTATATTATACATTGTAACTTGCATTATACAACGTAACTTATAACCGTTTGAACATTTTAATACAAATAAATTAGTTAAACGGCGGTAAGCCCTACGGAGCGCCATTCTGTGCGTAATTATTTGACAACACAAGTTGTAAGTCATTCATTAAAAATACAGATTAATGAATTGGATCCTAAAACCAACGGTGCTGACAATCTTATACAGTTGAAGCTTGCAGGGTCCCTGACGATTCGAATGAATCGCTTCTATCCTAAGACCTTACATACCACCCTAGTTGCATGTCTTCGGCATTCAAGTTATGACAAATCAGGGTTAATTTCCCAACCCCAATTGGGCTGTCAACATTCAGGCCTTGAGGAGGCATTTTAAGAAAATAAATATAATGAAGAGGACGACAAGAAATACACCCTGGGAGGAGATTTAATGCTACAGCCTCACATTTCAATTAATCAATTTTTTAATCATTAGTATTACTTCAGGCCCGCTCGTACCTACAAAATTGGTAGGTTTACAAATGTAACCTTTTAAAGAGCGCTAGCTAATACTTATGTGTGGCTTACTAGCAATTGCACTTATCTTTATTGAGAATAAAGTCACATCAAAGAGCATTTGTCACAATAGTGAAACACAAGATAACAGTAATATTAACTTGTTCATCAAACATTATTGTTGTTCAGGGCCTACTCGTACGTAGCAATCTTAATATGTTCTCATAACATAAACCTTAATTTTACTATATACTGCCTAACTGACGTAGGCACTCCGTACTATCGATACATCGGTACTTTTCGGTGTTTATCGTAGTGAAGGGTAACGTGTAATCGTAAACGGGCTTCCCTTTTTCTTTTTCTCGAGATCGGTTTATGATTCCTGGCACAAGACTACAATAGTTATTTTCAAATATCAAAAAGAATAACATTTAATTTACTTTCTCTAAATGCAAATCAAAACTCTAATTATTTTCTCTAAATCCAAATCAAAACTAATTATTATATCAAAATCTAAAATCCGAACATCAATTTTATTACTATTATACTTTTCTCTAATTATGCCAAACATTAAAAATTAGAACAAAATTTTTAAATTTTAGTCAATTGCCGAATCTGCACATTAGCTGGGACCCAACCAGGCGTCGGACTTGTTTCATCACTTTAATTTTATAACGAAAGTAGGGATGTCCCTAGGGGATGAACTATATTTTAACCTTCAACTCTTCTTAACTTGTAATATCGCTTTCTCTGAAGTCAATTAACTTCAGTTATCATTATTCACATTGAATGCACATTGACTTTTCATAGTAGACTGCATGTATATATCGAACGACGAACAAATCAAGGAGCAACTTTATCAAATTCAAGGTTATTATCAATTACTTTGAATATTATACTAAATTGTGTTTAACTTACAGTATTTTGACGGCGACTTGATCTTACATTACAAATTTCGCATATTTTCTCATTATACAATCACAACATCAGATGAAAAACTTCACTGTCTGAAGAGCACATTTTTTTAATTACATAAAATAATAACTTTATGACTAATTGTAGTTATTACTAGTACTTGTCTAATTATGTTCGTAATTATATCTAATTGCCTAACATGTCTCTAAATGCTTGATTGTATGGGGACAGTTAATGTTAATATAAACATAAAGGAGAATGATTAAAAACTCAAGCAAAATTTGATAATAAAATTTTATTATGAAGTATGGTTCCCAAAACTGGAAAGACCTGAAAAAAAAATACAGAACTTAAACATCCTAGAAGAATTCGATACTGAAAGTCCGCATCCAAAACGGGATAGCCATACTTTTCAAAAGTCGTGCGGTATTATTACAATTTCAAAGTCGGAAATCGCGTTCTAAATCAATTACCTGTTTAAAATTTCCAATGCTGTCTTTCCTCTCCTTTCCACATTCATCTTTCATCTCCAAATGCTGTAAGGAGACCATAAAATATGACATCTAAGTAAACGTACGTGATTGTAAGGCGATATTGATGGTTTCTTGGACTGGTGCGTCAGTGGCGGTGGGCACACACTTTGATTCTGAAGAGTAACCTTCGAAATTCGGGGAAATTATCAAATAAATAAACAGTAATCCTTTTTTCATAATCTAAAAGTTTAAAAGTTCAAATTCGGTATTTCTGATTTCTCATCTCTTCCGGGGTTTAACCCGAGTTGGGGTGAAGTTCACGCTTTTTTTGTGCTAAGATTTTAATTTTCCATCTGTGCCGGTTACGCTTGTAAGCTGTAATTTAGCACGGTTACGTGTACTTTTCCAGGTAGTTTGTTTAATTTCGGAACTGTTCTCCTTTTTACAGCGTATTTACTAAACTTCCACGTAATGACCCGCCTTCCTTTGCGACGTTTGGATTTACGCTGCACTGCGATATCTCCCATAATTTCTTTTTAGGTTTGCGCTTACTATTACTATATTTTGCCATGTAGTTTACTATACAATGTTCGTACGTGCTTTCGCTTAAGCTTTTTGGTGCTCTTCGGAGTCGATGTATACTTCTTCCGCATGTTTGACTCGAAATAACCTCGCCTACAGCTCGACTTTAATTTGTATGTAGTTCGTCTTTGACCGAGTTTAGTGCGTTCCGAATTACGCTTACCAAGGCACTTCCCTTTTATTCTCAACTTATTTCCTTCTGTACGCCTAATGTGTGGTTTTGCGTGCTGAAAATACGCTGTACGTGGAGGTCGACGCACCTTGTTTTCATCATAAGCAATCAACATGTCTACATTTTGTGTAGCACTACACTAAAACTTTCGCTTTTTACAATTTCGCAATAGTGAAGTACTAGCTTGAAAATTCAAACATTTCGGCAACTGAAAATTAATAAATGTTGGCTCTGATGTAATTATATGACCACGTCTGCTCATTTTAATTCTACTGATTATGCTCCTCGAAATCGAGTTTACGTTAATAATGTATTAGAAAAACTCAACTGGGTATCACTGGCCATCTTATTTTTCTTCTTAACTTTGGTGTTACATTTCGGTTCTATAACGGAAATATACTTTCGACTGCGTGTGCTTTATTGGAAGTATTACGCTTGTTTATGGTAAACATTTCCGACCGATATATTATGTACGAGACCTTCACTACGTAAAACAGAATTCGCTTGGCGGGTCTATTGTGAATTTGAAGTCGTTTCCTTCTACAATACTCAAAGCTGATAAAGTCGGAATGGATTTGCAGCACTAAAATGCAACTTACGTTAGGCATACACTGTTACAAAGACAAATTTGAATTTGTTAATTCGTGCAAAACCATTTGCCTGCGACACAAAACCGACAACACTGTAACTTCGTTATCACACAAAATCATCAATTGAACTCTCAAGCCTTCCCTGACTTTTTCGAGAGGGCGGATACGCGCAACCTGAACGCTACCGCTTATCATGTGTGAAACATCGGTATCCCTTGCCGGCAAAACAATTACATTAGAAACAATTTTTTACAGGTACGCGTAACGATTCTTCTTTTTTGCTATCTCTACACTGCATATTTCCTTTTCCTGACTGTAATCGACTTTCTGGTTTATTTGGCACATATCTTTCACAACTTGGGCTGGCTCGAATTCAAGACGGTTTCATTTCCGCCTTGCACTCTTTTATTTTGTTGGTTTGCCTACACCCAATCTGTGCCGTTCGCATGTATTCATAGAACACAGTGAGACCTTTCTTTCATTCCGCTACACTTTTTTTAAACTCAGCAGTTACTGAATCAACATGATTGGCCGCGTTAACTAATTCAGAGAGTACTTCAGTTAAGGAGTTATTGGCTACTTTGATATTAATACGTAAGCTGTCTGTTTTGGCATTGAATTCGCTCTTTCCTACGCTCACAAATCGTTTCTGTTACAGGCTTTTGAAGTTCACCTACTGATTCGTGTATTTTTTGTCCTAGGCATCCAATATTCATTACCATTTTTGAGCAATGGTTTCTAATTGTTTCTCTAATTCCTCTGTCAACATTGATTGAAATTGTTCTAAAACACTAGCCTCCATATTGATATGAGATACGAGCAACTAATTCAAAGTACAAAAATATAAATGTCTGAGTTTAATACGAGAATAAGAAACATGCACTTAAAACATGAAACACTAAGAATTTTGATATTACGACCATTAACAACCAATCCTTGTTTTTACAACTCAGGTTTCATTTTGCGAAGTGCTTCAATATAAAATTAACACAGATATAAACTAGTACTATATATAAAATATTTTCTATAACTATTCTATCAGGCTTTGATTCCATTTTGTACGAATACCCAATAACACATTCAGCAAGGCTATGTGATAATATTTGAAAAGCAGTATCACGTGACAGTTTCTACACAATAACTGTGTCTTCATCAGACTTCCACTCCTTCTGGTTGCTGGGAGTTGGTCATCACTTATATATACTGTCCGGAGATCAATTTTAATTAGGTTCTGCCCTTTCTTTAAAAAATAACACTTGTCTGGTTTTCAGTTTCACTTTTTAGCTGCACACGTGTCCAATTAAAGGTTTACTTTTTTCCGCTGGATGCGTCCTGTCCTCTAATTATCCTTATTATCCTTGTTATTTTGTTTCTCTTTCTTTCTTCTTCCTTTTTATTTCTTCTTCTTTAAGCAGAATCTTCTCTCACTCCTTATTTATCGAGAATCTTGCATTCCAGTTCATCACCTTGCGTCCTGCTTTCATAATCTCTCTGGCTTCCTTCCATTTTCTCACCAAAGTCCTGTTCTCTACTTCTATGACCTCTGCTCCTTCCCACCCTATTCTGTGGTTTGTTTCTTTCTGATGCTTGTATATCGCATTGTTGTCCATTTTCAGTCTTACAACATCCTGGTGCTGCTTAATACATTTTTTGCATTGTTTTTGTTTCTCCTATGAAAATTTTGTTACACTGCTCGCATCCTACTCTATATATTACTCCCCCTTGATCTTTGTTCGCTATTGCTTTTCTCTTTTTTCTTCTGACTAGTTCAATTTTTCTGCTTCCTCTTTTCCTGTACGTCCTAATTCCTGCTTTCCGAAACATTCTCTATATGTTCTCTGTTTGTTTGCAGAGTTATTGTGTTAAAACTGTCACGCGATACTGTTTTCTTTTTACATATTATCACATAGCCTTGCTCAGTGTGTTATTGTGTATTAGTATTAAAACATTTACTCTTCATAAATGCACATGAAGGTGCATAGTGTAAAACATGTATGTATGTGTGTATACTCAATCAGCTGTTTGCTATCCACTCACATCTACATATAATTAAAAATCAACAAGAAAAACTTTTATGAGCTACATTAATCTCTCTGTTGCTCTCAAGGTCAAAACATATTTACTTAACTTACATGAAAAATCTACATTGCTCAGTTCTTGTTTTTATCTATCACTCTGGTTTATTTTTAATTAAATGTGTTCGCCGAGAATCTGATAGAAATTGACTGTCGACACTAGGCTAATCAGATCCAAACTCAACACGTTATCTGTATAACTAATGATATTGTAACAGCAGTTGTAGAAAGATTGCTATAATTTAATCCGGAAAACGGTCGCCATGTGGTTGAAATCGTGTTTTTTGATAGTTGTTAGATTCTTGTAAATATAATCGTAAACTTCACATTGATTTTCGTCTTTTTCCCAAGATTTGTCACTTGTTTATTGCATTTATCCCAGCTTTGCTACGGCAGTGTGATGTAATATTGAGGTCTCAAATATTCAGTAACAATAATAATAATAATAGTACAGGTAACAAATTCCGTATGAGGACACATTGTATTCAACCCTGTAAAATAACCCATAGCGTGAGCCATAAGTTACAAAATATTCGGGATTGGAGAGAAGTGTCAGGACCAACAGCACATACCCTCTCGATACGTTCCTACAACTAGGTACATGTTATAACGGAAAGTTTCCCTACAACTAGCTAAATGTTATAAAGGAAAGTTAAATGTTATAACGGAAATTTTCGAGGTAATTTTGGTGTAGAAAGTAGGGATTCTGAACTCACAAGAGCCGTAATTACAGTTGTTTTTAAATAGTGGTTGTGCTGGCTAAGCTACAGAAGATGTCGAAGGGGTTTCGGGAAAGGGGTTCCGTACCATCATGAGACACCTCTACAGCTATTCAAATTTAAACGAAAGATTTCCGCTAATATTTCGTGTAGAATATATTCTACTGTACGTTTTCAGGAACAAAACTGTAAAAAAAAAGAACTGAATATAAATGAAAACTAAAGCTTGTAATAAACTAACTTGTGAAGTTTGCAGATGTAATTAAAAAAGCTTTGCTACAAAAATATATACACAGACCATAATTCAGTGAGCTCTGAAATCTTATCAAAATGATGTATAAGATCCAGTCTATAGAGCAATTGTTGCTTAAAGAGTGGCATACACTATTTCTAGAATCGAGATAAGATGAGAAATGTTTACGATAGTTTTGGTCTCGTCTCGATTCTCGTCTCCAAAGCATGACTAAAGTGTGAGTTAACCTTGTCCTGTCTCGAATTAAAATGTTTCATCCCGATTTTGTTTGGTTTGTTTTAGAATGAGATGAGTAATTCGTCTTTTCATGGGCAACATTACACAAGACCGAAATATTTTTTTTGCCTAATATCACGATTCTGCTTGTAATGGAACGACCTGAGCATTAATAAGTTTTTAATTTTTAAATATTCTTCGAGATAATTGTTATTATTATTAGTATTACTCCTGAAAATTTGATAGTTCAAGTGCTGAAACAAACGAGTATTGAAATATTTGAATGTAATGAAATGTGTGTTATCGTCGATCTATTTCCATCAAAATTCCTAAAGTAAAAAAAAAAAAAAAAAATGCTTGACGTGTATTTGATCGAAGAACCTCGAGATTACTGGTCAAGCCCCTAGACCACTGAACCACGTCCACAACGCTGTAAATTATTCGTCTTTAGTCTTGTTACTCTAAGTTTCTCTGCCTCAGCTTGGAAAGTTGTATGTAATTTTTTAATTCGCTTTAAAACGCCTTTCGTGTTCCTCTTATGATGATATAAGTGAATTACCTTCGGTACAGTTTCTATTAATACGTTGAGTAGTTCTTAAACCTTTGGATCGCAAGTTGGTTTTTTCTCCACACGAAACTACAGATAAGACAGATTTAATTTTCATACTGTGCATTTGTGTCAAGACAGCCGACAGAACCTGCTCATAGACTTATATCCGCCACGATATAAATGATAGTTTAATTTGATATAGTGAAACAAACTACAGCAACTTATTTTGAGACAATATTGATATGGTACTCCATTTCATATTTCTACAATATTTAATGTAATAAAACGTGTAATATAGCGAATGATTACATGTTTTCTTGCTACTTAATCATTATCTCCATTTACATTTCATTGTTTCTTGAATTTGTTACAGGCGCGATAACATCTTTGCTTTCCACGGAGAAGAGAATACGCTTACTACTTTAAATAAAGCCATTTCTTATTCTTATGAGGAATCTGATACTTCGCCGCAGTTTGGCAAAGGATTTCATGGATCACGTTTGACAAAAAATATGGTGACACAGGAAAGTGAAAAGCGTCATACGTCCCAAACTAGTGATAAACGCTCTAGTCAAAGTTCAACTATGTCAAGTGGTGAGTTAGTTTATTTACGCGAAAAATCTCACATATGTGGAGTATGTAGAAGGGAATTTAGAGTGTGTTCAAGTTTGGCTACACACATGTTAATCCACACTGGAGAAAATCCTCACACGTTCCAAGAGTGTTGTAAGGCATTTACTAGACGTTCACATTTGGCTAGACACATGTTAATCCACACAGGAGAAAAACCTCACACGTGCCAAGAATGTGGTAAGGCATTTACACAAAGTTCAACTTTGGCCAGACACATGTTAGTCCACACAGGTGAAAAACCTCACACGTGCCAAGAGTGTGGTAGGGCATTTACACAAAGTTCACATTTGGCTAGACACATGTTAGTCCACACAGGGGAAAAACCTCATACGTGCCAAGAGTGTGGTGAGGCATTTACTAGACGTTTACTTTTGGCTAGACACATGTTAATCCGCAGAGGAGAAAAACCTTATTTGTGCCATGAGTGTGGTAAGGCATTTACTGGACGTTCACATTTGGCTAGACACATGTTTATCCACACAGGAGAAAAACCTCACACGTGCCAAGAATGTGGTAAGTCATTTACACAAAGTTCAACTTTGGCTACACACATGTTAATCCACACAGGAGAAAAACCTCACACGTGCCAAGAGTGGTAAGGTATTTACTCAACGTTCAGGTATGGCTACACACATGTTAATCCACACAGGAGAAAAATCTCATACGTGCCAAGAGTGTGGTAAGGCATTTACTGAACGTTCAACTTTGGTTAAACACATGTTAATCCACACAGGAGAAAAACCTCACATGTGCCAAGAGTGTGGTAAGGCATTTACTCATCGTTCGACTTTGGCTACACACATGTTAATGCACAGACGAGAAAAATCTCACACGTGCCAAAAGTGTGGTAAGGCATTTACTCATCGTTCGACTTTTGCTAGACACATGTTAATCCACACAGGAGAAAAACCTCACACGTGCCAAGAGTGCGGTAAGGCATTCTATCGACGTTCAAAAATGGCTACACACATGTTAATCCACACAGGAGAAAAACCTCACACGTGCTAAGAGTGTGGTAAGGCATTTAATCGACGTTCGACTTTGGCTACACACATGTTAGTCCGCACAGGAGGAATACCTCACACGTGCCAAGAGTGTGGTACGGCATTTACTCGTCGTTCATATTTGGTTGTCGAGGTTCCCATTGTTAATCGAGGTTCCAGTTAGGCTGTACACATGTTAATCCTCAGAGGAACAAAATATCACACATGCTACGAGTGACGGCGAATTTAAATATCGTTTAATTTTGGTTACACACATGTTAATCCATACAGGAAAAAGAGTTCATGTATGCTAAAAGTGTGGTTAGAAGTGCTACACATGTTAATATGCATTAATATGCCCTGAGTGTGGTATGTCATTTGACAAACGTTGAAGTTTGGCTAGAGAAATGTTAACCCACAGAGGAGTAAAACATTACACATGTCAAGAGTGTGGTAGGGCATTTAATCTACCCGCGAAATCGGCTACACACATGTGAATCCAAACAGTAGCAAAATCTCACCTTGCAAAAATCCTGTAATAGAACTTATTCAACGTTCATACGTGCTGAGCCACAGAGGATCAAAACCTCACACGCGAGAGGTGTGGAAGACGATATAGTCTACGCTCAAACCTTGAAATGCAGTTGAACACAAGTCAGTCACCAAAGAGATTCAAAGATCTTAGCAGGGCGTTTACTGAAGATTCACATATTGCAAAGTAAATGATAATCCACAAAGGAGAAAAATCTCACACGTGCGGAGAGTTTATATGAGATGTATTCTGTTGGAGGAATAGAGATGATATAATCTACGCTGTTATTTTTACGCGTGCTATGAAAATTGTACTATCCCAAATTGATGCTCGAGTAGAATAGTCGACAAAGTAATGTCATTTGTGTCTGACATTATCCCATGTTTATTGTAGATCCATATCTAAGCTCAAGTTATAGTCACCAAAATGAGCAACTTTGTCACCTTCTGACAACATCTGGAAATGTTCGTGGCATCTTTCAAGTAAACTTTGAGCACTGTTCCTATATGGTCGGCAGAAACACCCGAGGAAGACTGTTTTTGTACAGACTTACCTCTGCTCAAATAGTTTCACGCTCACGTACGAGATCATTCTGTACTCTGCTGCCCCATTTATTTTAATACTGCAAACAATCCGCCTATATGGTCTTGCGGTCTTATTTCTATGTAGAGAATTGGTTGAGAAACGGCATTCCACTGTTCCTTATTGATATTTTCAGACATGTTTCGCTCACCACTAAACAGCCATATTTACGGCACAGTCTGTAAAATTGTTTGTAACACTTTGTACATTTTTGTAGTATAGTTTAAAGGTGGTTTTGTGTTCACTGCACTTTTGAGCAGCATTCTACTGTACATCACCACATTAAACGCAGAATATAAAACATCTGATTTGGCACACTTCTCTACCGTGGGATCACGTTGTCGAAGTCACTCTCACTCTTTTCTTTCCATCTGAGTTGTACATTGTAAATTATTTTAATTGACTGTTCTCTACCAGTAAATGATAACGATATTTCACTGCATCTCCAACTGTCAAACGCAGACTCTAGCCGTTGCCTTACTACTGGGTTCACAATGGAAATGATAAAGCATAGAGATAGCACATATATTTTTCTCGAAGCAGTAGCTCGAACTTTAACTTTTCTGCAGTTTGATGCCGTCTTTTTGTATTTTATGCATAGACGATCCTAAGTACATACAAAGATTTGTTACTGCCAAACTTAACATACAGATTTACAGTGTGGATAACTTCATTATTCAAAATCTATAAAAAAAAACTGTTTACCTTCTAACCAAAAGTTTTCCACATACCTTTCATTGTCCGGTTACGTAGTCCCACTCTGAAGCTATACCAATGCATAACTTGTCCATATTACAGTAATATATCGAAAAAGTAAATATCAAATATATCAACAAATGCTTCCAAACTCAGCACCCTTTATTCATGCAATATATACTACTTCACTTTAAACCCCACACCAAATCGCTATCACCATACTCCTTGTCCCTAATGTACACAAGTAGTATAATTTTTAATCATCATTATGATCATTTTCACTCTTATCCTGTTCTCATCACATAGTTTTGAATACTGTTTCAGTTCGGTTATTTTACCGCATATGATAATTGACGATGGAAAGTCTTTCATACATCCTTTGAAAATAAAATTGCCGGGGGGGCTCAGTTGTAAAGCGTTCACCTCTGATGCATGGGGTATCGGGTCCAAACCCTGCTCCCGCCAAGTTAACTTTGTGGTGGACAAACACCGTGTGCTTGGGTTTCCTCGGAGTTCTCCAGTTTCCTCCCACTTTCTTCATTCCACAATTTCATTCATGCTCAGCATACACTGAACCAAGTTCCCAGAGTATTCGTTCTCCGATCAGTGGCAACCACCAAGCATCATCAACGAGTTCACCACCATTTAAGAAGCATACAAATGCACATAGCATCTCGAGCTCCGACTCTGACTCCAACCAGCTTATCCTCCTTTGCAGCCTGTCTACAACTTGCTACAGCAAAACTACAATCCAAAGTACTTTGGTTCGAAGGGTTTACTTTTCTAACTTTTCCAGTATCGGCCACGCAAAGATATTTCGCAAATGGTAGAAACAAAAAAATGGATTCATCATTAAGTCACAGTCGGCCAACTTCGCAAAATAATTCGTGACAATCCAGTTTAGAAATGTTCAGGAAAACTGACTTTACTTCTCTCAACAACATCCGACACTAGCAACCTCAGCCACATACCATGTCAATAGTAGTACGAGGGGTCCCTCTATCTATAACACTTGATATATAGGCTAAACTTCCTGAAGTGGGATACACCTTTAAAAATGCATCCGTATTCGGAACGATCAGGGTCCAACGTACATAGTTCGAATTCTGAGAACATCACAGGATACTATCAACGACCTTTTGCATAAACAAATCTTAATTTTCATGAAGAGATGCCGATTTGAACAATCTTGCTCATTACGACCAATTCCTCTCCCAGGTAAACGCTGTCAAGAAAACAAAGTAGATCCTACTAACAGGTGCAACCTATGAACTTGTTATCCTACAAAGAGGTGCACACTTTTCCTTTTCCTATGAAAACTGTCCGAATCTGCAACACTTGGTATCAATTCCCGCCTTCGAGATACAGCTACAAGTGCAAGTCTCGGCTTGCTCCAGAAGAATTCAGGCCGAAACTTGTAGTACCACTATTGACTCATTATGTTCAAAATCGAAAAGGTGAGACTTGGAAAGACTAATCAGTTTCTTTATATGCATAAACTATTAGCATTTGTCACCCACACTCTTCAAAACGTTCGTCTTTTGCACAACCATTAATATTAAAACACGTTCAGCACGCAGCTCGCAACATTCTTCACCTCGATTTTCATGACACTTATAGTGGTTCGTACGTGCACTTTCATGTATCTCCACCCGAAACAACTATATAACTTCATAGTGATCATGTATCAATTCCCGCCTTCGAGATACAGCTACAAGTGCAAGTCTCGGCTTGCTCCAGAAGAATTCAGGAAGCCGAAGATTTCAGAACCTGGATTTATTTTAATTAGACTAGCTTAACCTGCACTCTCTACACAGCGCATCATTCACATATAAGCATGAATCTCCTTGTCATTCCTCACAACATATATACATGTCCCTTTATAGACACAAATGAAAGACGTCTTGATAAAAATCGGCAAGGGGTACCACAAAGGAGAGATTTTTTCGATTATTTTTTCAATATCTCGCACCGTTTGCAAGATTGAGCCTACTTTTGGTTGGAATTTCTAATTCATGTATGATCAGTGCTTTCTTTCTTCTTGCATGCAGTATAATGGGAGTTTGGGAGGTCGAAACACATTTTACTGTTAATTGTAGTGTGTTTCTGTTTGGAGCGACAGCTATAAGGGTGCTGGGTTCCGTGACGAAAGCCAGATACACTAATATTGGGATTCGAACCTTGGATCTTTTTATGAATCTTCCTTCAAACATCATTCATTTGTAAAAGACTAATAGATCCGATAAGGAACTGGCAAGTAAACAAACAGTCTCACTCCCACGGTCTTGGGATTCGGGTGTTATACATGTTAGGCATAAGCCATATACCCACCGTCGCTGGTACGTCAGCTCCAAGATACACTGGTCAATACCTGTAAAAGAATACAAGGTGGGACAACCATGTGAGATTTACGCCAGATGAGTAGTGGGAGACGAAAGCAAACATTTGGATTTCACCACTTCACAAATACCTTACCTGTTTAATTCTACTCTAGGCCATGTACACTTTTAGGAGATAATATCCTCCGTTCGCTGAGAAAGAGACAATAGAAATCACACACTTTGAAGTTATTAAATATTATTTTTCATTGCATATTAAAAAAAGATATTTTGCAAAACACTTATATTTAACTTTTAACTTCAATGAATATAAAACATTTACAAACGTGTGAGAACACAAGAACACAAGGTTTCACTTAGAAAAAAAGGGATGGCCCAATTACTGTGGTATACGAACCGATAGGATACCGAAATAATACGCGAAGTTTACGACCGAACGAATATGATGAATCGGTTAGTGACTATGGAGTTCACTACAGACACTTCACTTCCATTAGGCTGCAAGGGATTGCAATTGATTATTTTCCATTGTTTCATCTCGTGATTTTCATGGCCTGTCCGGCTAAGTTTTAGTGTTACGTTGCTAAAATCATCTTATGATGCTTTGATAATTTAAACACTATAATTTTGGGGACTCTTCTAATCAGTGGCGTAGCAGCTGCCCCCGCAACCCCCGCAGTGCGGGGGGCCCCGAGGTATAGGGGGCCCCGAAGTCTTGCGATGAATAAAGTTTTAAAGAAGTAGAACTTCAACCTTACTTCTGTGGGCTTTACAAGTAGGGCCCCTTCTCTATACTTTGCGGGGGGGCCCGCAAAAGTGTGCTACGCCACTGCTTCTAATCTTGGTGGAAACAGATACTTAATACACTCAATTCATGCGGCGGCTCTCTGGACTCTCTCTTTTGAGAGTTCGTAGAACATTTTTGCTTGTTCTCAAGGTATAAACGCTCTCACTATCACATCTTGAAAGAATGAATGTCCTCTCCCCGGTCCTCTTCCTGCGTCGCATAGTTGCCAGTTAACAGCGCAAGAATACACTAACAAATTAAAATATAGTTCGTAGAAAACATTAAGTTTTTACTTTATTATATTGTTAATAATATATAATGAATGGTTCATAGGTTAATAGAAATCACATTAAAAACACTGATTGTTCCAATAAGTTGTACGATTGACAATTATTGATAGATTTCACATTGTCACGTAAAAATCTGTCATCGTCATGAGGGCTTGGTGCGTGGGCGTTGATCTCGAGAGTAGCAAAATTCCTCTTCCTTATATAGGCTGACGGGAGGAAGCAGGGCTGTCTGGAAAAGTGAGGCACCTTTTGGGTGACAAATTCCTGAGCATTATTCTCCTCCAAATGTTAGCTGGTTGCATTTCATTTCTAAGAAATGACGTTGGAATAATACGAGGGTTGATTTAAAAATTCATGCCAGTCCATACCGTTATAGCAGTATGTAATAAGCAAATACATTACATACAAAATTTATTACAATGCCACTGATATATGGTGTTCGTTAGCAAAACATTCTAAATATTAAAGATTCTCCATCACTCGAGAAATAGTTTTCTTCGATTTTCATTATCAATTGGTCATGAAACAAACGCCTGAGAAATATACAACCACTGTATACAAACATGTTGTTGGAGTGTATAACTTATAGAATGTGTTATTTTTTAAAATGTCAACACTTCCAGTGTACCCTAAAAAAGTATTAAAGAAATAATGGCCACGTTTTTTTTAAATATTCAATTGGAACTGGGCCAATATACACAAAATTTGGAATCGACCAGCAAAAATGGCACGATTCTAGCACTTGTGCTTTTCGAGATCTCATTGTCAAAAGGATTGGAGACAAACATATAAACTTTTCTTTGCACACGAAAATATAAACCTAACATTTTAATATATAGATATTTATAGTCACAAGTGATCAATTTAATGGGGAGAATACTGAAATGAAACACTATGCCCTGTATGATAGAGTTGCGTAATATTATGTAGTAGATAGAAGAAATGGTAATACTAGTACAAAAATTGCTTGATTTATTGTCTTCACGAATAAAGACAGACGGAGGCATTCCTACGGAGGCTCATCTAACCGCCTTTTCAAAAATTACTGTGTATTGTTTCTTTGAAACAGCTCTTTCTTAGTACCGTCGTTGAATTAATCTACTATAGCGAACTTTTTGGCTTGTTTGAGAACTGGATACCGAAAGTCCGGATAACTATTTACCAGTAAGAAATTGAAATGTATGTAGGCCTATTGGTGTTCATTTCCTGGACTCAGAGCACAAAATTACTGTGTAAATCAATTTTCTCAAGCGCTCTGAGCCCTCATTCACTAGCGGTTTTCGAGCTGGACACAACGTAATATTTGCGTTTAGTTTGCGGTAATGAAAATAAGCATTAATAAATAGCATTTTTCAGTTTTGTATTGTGCTGATATACGCACATTTTGCTTTGCATGAACACAAATCCCTACCACGCATTGGTCTCATGCAGTGACACACATCACAAATGGAGTGTTATGTCGAAGCTTCAGATTCTTAAGGATGATCCTATTTCATTCCTGTACAGTTAATGGAGAAATTTTGTGTCTTCTTTACAGGTCAAGTTGCTATGATCAAAAATACAAGAATTTTAAACCATCTAAAATGTTCTAATTTGGGGGTCATAAAAAGGGGTAAAAGTGGGTCTGAAAAGGTAGGAGGACTGTAGGTAGCAGCATGACGTCACGCTTGTTCCCCCTTTCTATCTTTCTCCATTGTATTTTTTTTAGGAACTGGGCGACGCCTACATGTTTTTTCGAAGTCGGCACGGAGTCCCCCCGCGTTTAAAATCTATACCCTAAGTTGCCGTTTATATATATATATATATATATATATATATATATATATATATATATATATATCAACCCACGAAATATTGATTTTCCTCTGATCGCCAAACAGTTTTGAACAATGGAATAACAAGGCTCCCTCTACGCGGTATGTTCTTCCTCATATAGGTATTATTTTCTCCCTTAGTGTGATTCTAGGAAAGTGAAGTGCATTTGATTTTAAAAATAAGAAAATTAAAAATAATAAATAAGTAAAATAAAAATATTAGGTTCATTGTAGTTCTAAACTGGCTATGATATGCTATACCACCAATTACAGTATCAGATTTAATTTCTTGGGGACACAATCGAAGGGTGGATACATTTTACTTGAGGGGGGTTATACTGAAAAGGTTAATTTCACATTATTTGCGCAATATTAATATATATTACCAGTCTGGGGTGCAGGTATAGCCTACGGGTAGCGCCCGCCTCCTTGGCCCTCTTTGGCAATGTTACTTGTACCGGATTTGAATAACAACTCCAGGTAAGGACAGTTCTATTAATATTTTATTTTGTTTAAGAGATGTTAGCTTAAAACTGTTAGCTTAAAACTAAAATATTGTTGTATTAAAAGATGTTTCGATGTGCACAATAGCTAACATTGTTAAAATATACTGGTAATCAAATGTACGATAATGTCATTTTCTGTAATATATAAAACAAAATCGTAAACAACGTTTTTGATAACGTATAACGTCCTTAAATGTACTTTATTCTAATTTGAACGTTTTGGAACCTAAAAGTCTTAAGCATATAATGTGTTGAGCTCTTGATAGTAAACATTTGCAGGTGCATGTGGTGCAACGATTGTCAAGGTCAACTTCGCAAACGCACTGAGCAAGCATTTAATAATCATTTCAGTGACCTGCAAGATAAGGGTGAAAGTAGCAATTAAGTGTTAAGCAATTAAGGTGAAGCAAAGCACAATATGTCACGGAGTGAAGTGTGGAAATACTTTGAACGTGCCGAGACTAGAGAAGAAGCTAAATGCTTCTGGTGTAAAAAAGTACTTAGATGCAAAGGAGGATCGACAGGTGCTTTATTATCGCACTTCAGAACTAAACACATGTCTTGTATTAATAAAGTGATTGCACGGAACACTCAATCAGAAGATGATGACGATCCTGGAATCTCTGGTTCTACAAAACACATCACGTTAAGGTAAAAAGATTTAAACACTTTTCTCTCTTATGTAATTTGATTCAAGGGATATATACCGTCGTTTGTTTTATCATGTAATATTTCATTTAATATTTAACTTTCGTTATTTTGGACACCCGTTTGGTCTAGTGGCTAACAAACTTGCCTACGGCACGCGTGGATTCGGTTCCAGGTGGGATACAGTTGAACGGAAAAAGTGGTTCAGATTCCATTATAATCAGTAAGTCCAAGTCTCTTTAGTCGTCATGGCATAACCGTGGGGCGGTAAACTGAAACAAACCAAAACTTTCATTTTATTTTACCTTAAAAGTGGCTTTAAGGGATAATGGGATGTACAGTAAGGGCAGTGTTTAAATTCGTGATAAAAAAGTACCGGGGCCCTTCCTGGCTACCATATATATATATATATATATATATATATATATATATATATATATATATATATATATATAATGTGTGTGTGTGTGCGGTTTAGTCAAATCTTGTAAAATTCCAGGCACTTCCATATTAAATAGAGTTGGGAAAACTTGTGCAAACACAAATCAAACAAATCTCATGACAACATAGTATTTTAACATAATGTTTATGTGAATAATAATATCAAAATAGCTGAATTTACCTCTTATAAGACAATGAATGCAGTTTAGTCACAGTAGTTTCCATAAAGCTTCCTTCGATTTGTTTTCTTCTGCCTCGATTTCTTTCCTAGCAACTTGAGAGGGCGGTGTTTGTTCCTTGTGATATCCAGCGCTTAACGTACAGGAGGGGTTGCGGACAATGGCGGACCATTAATATTTAAAGTCGCGATAAGTTTGAATAGTTTCTCGAAAACACAAAGAAAACAATTCACACAATTCTTTCAAGTCTTGTTCGCTATAATCAACATTAATATTTTCCGGCCAGTACTCAGGGTAAATAATTTTCATCATTTCGGTGTACACAGTGTCCTTCTCAGTCAAGCACCTTCTGTTCATAGAACTGTCCTTTGCTAATTTCCGAAGCGTTGTTTTTACTGTCACTCATTTTCAAGGGAACTTCTTTAAAATATTTCTCTTTTATGGCTCTCTGTACTTCTCTCAAGTATATGCCTCCTCTCTCTTTATGGGCCTTAAACACCTCGATTGTTCTGTATATGAGCTTATTTGCCTTCGGTAGGGCTATAGTCTTTTCTTGCAAGGACTCTGAAAAGCTAGAAATCTCCCACAAGACATTAGAAGAAAGAACATCTTAGTTTCTGTCACTATCCGCTCCCTCCTCCCCCAAGGATTTTATAGCTCAGCTATAGCCCCTGTTGAGAAACAAATAGAAAAAAGAAAATTACCAGCAGCGACCGGAGAGAAAAGAACCTTGTTTCTGCTATTTTCTCACTCCCCGGTTGCCACAATAATGCACTTGAATTTTACATTAATGTGAGCCACCGAGCTACCGAAACAGTGACAAAGGAAAGTTAAAGTACGGATTTTATCAACATTATTTCAGATGCGGAGAAAATTTTTAAAAAAGCAACGAGGTAAGATCCAGGGCTGAGCACCGGCAACCAAAACAGTACCGGGGCTGAGCCCCGGGAGGGACACTTCTGGATGGTACACTTTTGCCGTAAATTTGCATATGGGTGTACCATTCAGAAGTGTTCCTTACTGTACATAAAAGTTTGAGGCTTCTTATATTGTTATAGCCCTGTGCATACTAACTAGGGTTGCTAACAGCTCGTTATTATATATTGCGGTTATTTTTATTAAGGTCGGTGACCAGTACACACTATAAACTTCTTACCAGCCTCTTTATGACCACTATTTTGAAATTTATAATCTAGAATAAAACATTAAACATCCTAATTCTTGAACAGTGTCTTATTTGCAAATACAAATTTTCATTGTATTATACATTCAGTGATTTTTTTTAAAAACCTAGGGCAGTTCTTTTCATGATTTTCATTTTGACTTTAACATCCCTTTAAGCAGCGATGCTTATGAGTGTTCTTTTCATTTATTTAACAAGAAATTTGATAATTAAATTTTATTGTGAAACAGTTTTCGACAATAGATACAGACAGGGACGGATCCAGAACCGACTTCTGGGGGGCGGTGGGTTGTCATACTGCTACTTTTAAAGGCTCCAAACTTTGGGATGGATTTTAGTTATATATATAAAATAAGAAAGTTTTCTCTTCTGGGGGGCGATCGCCCCCTTCACTGGATCCGCCCCTGGATACAGAAGTGTTTAATTTGTCATAATTGTGCGGCATAAATATAGCGTGAGGATTTGTCCAAAATTGACACGTACAGATTAAGATACTATTTTTTCATCTCTCGATAGTTTTAAAGAAGTAGCAGTTACTGGTAAATAGAAGAAAATGATCGATACGTCTTCAGAACACAATGTATATATTACGCTTATAAGTGCATGTATTAAGGATATGCTGAATACGGGTCCTAATGCATTTTGGTGGCCCCGCGTAGCGAAGTCGCTAACGCTTTCGCCTTCGGTGTGAGCGGTCCCGGGTTCGATTCCTGGTGGGGGGACTCGGTCGAAAAAGTGTAAAACGCTTTTTCATGCCAGCCATCCTGAATGAGGTTTTCCTGAGTTTTCCTCATTCACACCAGGCAAATGCCAGGGTGGTACCTAACTTTAAGTCCTAGGCTACTTCCTTCCTTTCCCAATCCTTTCTTCCTTCCCGTTTCCCGGATTGTGTGCTCGCCGAGGGACGTCATCCCTCAAAACGTGAAGGGCTAAATGGCCTTAAATGCCGATAGCCCAGAAATCTAAATCCTAATGCATTTTGTCCAGGATAGTACATTTCCTTCCCATGGATGGGTTCGAAGAGAGAGGCTTTTCACTTAGGCCTATATCACAGGAAATTTTGAGCGGGTGCCGGTAATTTTTTTTCAGAGTTGGTAACCATATTACTCACCCATTTTAATTTTACGAAACAAGAAGCATATATGGGGATGATGGGTAACATTATATGTTTGAAAACAGTTGCGCGTATACCTTACCAGAGCATTATATCCTTACTTTCATGCCCACCTGCAACGGGAGTCAAGGAGGACATTGCCCCCTGGATTATCAAAATTGGTTCGATTCCTCAAAATACATATCAAAACAAATTTGCTTATTCACACACATTACTGTAGTAAACTTACGCCATGAGCGTAAGTAATTGTTTTACATGCAGTAGAACTTATATTCTGTGTTTCAAGGGGCTTGTATTTGCAATTTTGCTTGTATGTCAGCCTCCCTCCCTGGAAAAACTCCGCGGGCGTTACTGCTTAAACTACTGGTGTTTAATATTGTGTGAGCAGTGATTTCATGGTGTGGCCTGAGGATACTGCACCAGAACGACGAAATTTCCGTGGGCATTTCTCTGATTGGGCTTAACCTATGGGAAACCAGTATTTTAGTAGTACTGTACTACTTACACTCGTTGCTTATTTAGTTTCTCCGGGGAGACTCTTCTGAAATCGTCAATGTGTATGTGTGTGTGTGTTTGGGCATATATCATCAGTTGTGAGAGGAACAAAGACGAGGGTCATTCACAGAGTTACAAGGCTCATTTTATTATAGAACGCTATTCTCACAAAATTTTATTTACACTATGCATGAAACACTCTCATGTGAATGCATTTGTCCCATCTACTTTTGGAAAATAGCATGGAATCAGTTTTCCGAAAGCTTGTTTCAGGTACCCATCGAAGACTTGTTGAGGCTTTGAGGTAGTGTGGGGTAAATTACTTGTAAAAATGTAACGCGCTATAAGTTACTTTACTTTCCCTTACTGCATATCGTTAACAGTAAGGGAACGTTACTTCCCCTAGAAAAGTAACTGTTACCCTACTTCGAAAGCAAGACAAGTAACGCGTTACTTTTATGTCCGGAACTTTGAATATAATCGTATACAAAAAACATTCTTTCCATTAAATTTTTTCTACTACTATCACTCACTATTATTATTATTATTACACATTCTGATCTTTCCCGATCGTAATAAATGTTTAGAACTGTAGGTTGATAATAGTAGCGCTGCTATATCTCTTCATGCGGACAGTTTAGGCTTGTTCATCAGCGTTAATTATGGCACCGATCAAACATATCTACACGAATAGCAACAATAAACAATGCGCTATTATTGAAATGCTATACTGCACTGTAAAAAGAATTGTATGCGTAAACTGCAACTTTTGATCACTTCTTTTACATTTATATATTTGTGCAACAGAAGGAGTGAGAAGCGTGTACAAACCGTGTAAGAAATGTTAACGACTTGCACTCTTGGAAGTTTCTGCACATTTTCTCACAATTGCACTCCTGTTGCACGCATATATATATATGAAAAGAAGTAATTAAAAGTCGTTGCAGTTTACACGTACATGACGTTTAGGGATTATCCCAAAAAATGATCTAAAGATTACGACTTTGGGCAAGAACTTTAGGAATGATTAAAAAAACGCATCAAAGGATTGCGATCTTGGCTAATAATTAGTTTTCGGATCAGGGATCACTAAATTTTTGAACGGCCCCTAAATCGAGTTTTCGTATTATTTTTTTTACGGAATGAAAAAAAATGAAATCTTTGAGTTTTACGTCCCAAGATTATGCCGGTTAGTCTAAAGGAGACGGTGATGTTGAGTAATGGATGAAATCGTGGAATGAAGAAAGTGGAAGGAAACGGGAGAACCCCGAGAGAACCCACGCACATGGTGTTTGTCCACCACAAAGTTCACTTGACGGGCTCCTGGGATCGAACCCGGGACCCCAAACACCAGAGGTGAACGCTCTACTACTGAGTTAAGAGATAGTTTGGATATGTCTATACTGCATGTAGTTCTCCATATATAAGGCATACAAGAAAATTTTTTATTGAAATATATTGGATATTTAGATCCAAAAATTGTGGGATTTTTTTTACAGTGTCTGTGTTGCACTATTAGTAGTTGCTATAGCATATTGTAAACATGTTTATTTACAAATAAAAATATTTTGAAAAGTAAGATATATATACAGTGGCGTATTTAGGGGGGCTTCCAGGCTTAAGCCCCCCGAAATCTTACTTACTATAGTAAAGTATATGTAATATCTTGCAGAATTTTCACATTTTCAGGCAAAGCACCCCGAAACAAAATCGTAAATACGCCACTGTATATATTAACCGCGATTCTTAATTATTGATTTATAAGGATAATCATATCCTATAAAACATTTTAGACTATTTTTTACGTCAAAGTTTTTACGTTTCGATGATTAACATAAAACCTACTTATTCAAGTTGAAAGAGTATATAGTAGAAAATCACTACATTATTGTCACGATAACCAATCGACATATTACTTCACCTACTTCGACACTTCCTACTTCACCTACACTCAATATACATTTCGTTTTTTTAATCTCTTGAGAAAATGAAATCTTTTTTCTTACTTAATTGCAATTGAAACATTTTTTTCAAACAAATTGCAACTTCCATAAATATAAACAAATCTCAATAAGTATAATCAGAATAGCACTAAACAAGAATGAATTATTGAAGAAAGTATTAATATAGTATTAGTAAGAGCACGTGTAAAGAAATTATTAACATTTGGACAATAGCTTTATCCGCAATGCTTGTGTGGGTACTGTTTCGGTATACTCTAGAAATAATAATAATAATAATAATAAAAACTTCAGATGTTTCTTCAAATATGTAGACGAACTCCTGCCTATTGATAAATATTTCCCGCCGGTACACTTCAGACTTTTTACTTTTAAATTATGTCCTCATCCTCAGCTTTTAAGAAAAAGTATTTTTTCAAATATTTTCGTTAAGGAAAGCTAGACTATCATTGCACTTGCAGTTCACTCACTGAATGTATTGATTTAGAGCTGTAAAAATCTACTTCAAAATCTTCCAGTGCTTGGCTTGCAATCAGTACACGTGATTTCCCTGAGGTTATACTCCCCTTCAGAAACCAGCAAGTGGCCCTAAGATCTTATCTGTTTCTTTGTGTGTCGGTGACTGTTGGTCACTGACAGTTCATGCTCCATTGCTCCATTCTAAGAGATTTACAACAGGAAAGAAAACAAAGATTTGTTTCCGGAAAACCATACATATTATAGTTACTCGTCCGAAATGTAACGCAAAAGAAACTAAAGCAAACTAGGTATATTCCTTAGAAATTTGTAACGCGTTACCGTTACAGTTACTTTGGGAAAAAGGGCTTAGCGGAATAAGGATGTGAAAGCTCCCCCAAGCATATCTGCACCAAATTTACAGTATCGATTAACATTTATGAGAAACTCGGTTTCCAAAAGTTTCAGCCCCCCAAGCGCTTTTGGAGGGGTGTTAGGAGGGGGAAGGAAAATTGAAATTATTTTTTTTCCTAAACGGCTCAACTGATTTGCATGAAAAAAGATGTTAGGTGTTCTCAGCAAGAGAAAAGTCGGAAAATATTTTTTTTTTAATATTTTGAGGTTGAAAATATGTATTTTTCTGAAATTTTCAAAAAAAATAGTAGAAGACTAACTGGGATACCCACAATTTTTTGCCAGCTTTTTCTTGAGAGGGTCCCTAACAACATATATTGTTTTCATTTTGTTCGCAAGTGTACCTCATAGTGAAAAAAGGCAAATGTACATAGGTCAGCATCTATGTGGTATACGTATGATGCACACTGTACACCACTAGGTTAACCAATACCTTTGAATGGGGGTGGAGATGAAGTTGTTATAACATTGGAATCTTATGATAACAAGTATTTTTTGTCTTAACGGTAATTGGTCTCTGAGGATGAAGGGGATTCTCGACCATGTTCACACCTCCTTTGGCTACACCACTGCTGTACATCAACTGAAATTATACATTTCCGCATTTTGTGTTAATTGTGCACATAATCAATGTTCTGTGATACATATAGATCTTTCTTTAGTAATTGTTCTTGTTTTTTTTTTTGTAACAGTTGGTTAATAATATGCCTGTTGTTAATAGCTATTCATGTGTTTAGTTTGTTTCGATGGTATTACTGTATATGTGTGATTAATATGACCAAATAAAGAATGAAAAGAAAGAAATTAATCCTCATCACTGTTTCCGTCCAATATTGGAACAATTTCGGTTTTCGTGAACAGAAGTGTTGGCTGCTGTTCTCACGTTGCTGCTATTTTGTATTATTTATTTTATGTGAGGTACTTATCGAAAATCATTCGACCCGAACGAAAGAAGTTCCACATTCTGACTGTTTGTACTTCTAATAAGTTATATTGGTTTATCACACACAATATTTTCTAGACCGATACTTCGGTCAGAATCATAGTGCTTTCTCCAAAGTAGGGTCACGATGGCTTAGTGATAGAGGGCTTACTTCTGGTGCGAGATGGACCTCGTTCGATCCCAGGTTATAAAAGTTCGTGGTGGATACCATCGTACCAATGAGTCTTCTCGGGATTATCTGAATTCACTTACATTCTCATTTCACGAATTATTTTCCAATAATTAGCTTCCATCTATTAACTGTCTATATTATTGGATCGGATTTTAGTTTAGCATTCCTTCGGTAGCAAAGTTATATGAGTCAGGAGCTACGAATTAACGTGAAACTCAAACCACTTGCGTTCCTGCCGGGAATCGGAGCCGGGTCTCCTATGCCAAAGTCCCGTATGCTACCCACATAGCCGTGAGTGATTTCTCTGTCTTCATTAGCCTAGAAGACATAATATTTAAACGTTTTGGATTTCATATAATTTCAGTTCTTCCTCGATAGCCAATTCTGTACTGAGACAAAGTAGATCAATCAAATATACTTATCTTTCCTTTTTCGAATTCTAACGAGGTTCTTGTAACTTGGACCACGTTCTAAGACTTTTGTTAGTTGAAACATCGTCTTTAGTTTTAGTTAGTTTAATCGTATGTCATTATACTCAACGTTTAATAAAATATCCCAGGATTTCTTCAATTTCTTTGGGGTGACCCTTGCCCCCGCCCTGTACCACATCGAGTTGTGTATTAATGGAAACTACGGCTAAAAATAATAAACATTAGCTTTCCCCCAAATTCGATCCGACATTTTGTTCTCGAGTTATGGCTTTTTTTTTATCTTCCGACAGATTTTTGGCTGGTCATAGTACCGAAAAGAAGTATTTGTACACCTAGGTTGGTCTATACCTTTTGTCTTATCTTGGTGTCAGGAATCTGCTCCCAAACGTTGTCAGTGTTGTTTTGAAACACTGGATATTTCTATATATTTCTATCCTGTTTCTGATTAGCTCCTGTCTGCTAAGCACTTTCCAGTTTTCCCAAAACCAACCAAAAGTGAACTACATCCACTTCATCGTCCCCCCCCTATGATTTCTTGTTGTATAGTACTTATTAAATTATTATATTGTAGTTGACAGAAATTGAAAATATTGATTAAAATATCTGGTTAAAATGCTAGTAGAAGAATTCTCTCTTTAGTGCAGAAATTCCCTCCTTGTATCTTACCGCCATTTTAGGCGAGAAAGGATTAGGCAAGATGTGAATTCCCATCTCACCTAAAATAGCTGATATTCTTCTCTTGGAGATATCAGTGACTGATAAATCGTTAGGCGAGGTGGAATGGAATCTCTTTTTCTATGGAAGATATTTTTCCTTCTCTGATAACTTACTATAAGGATGCTGGTGACCAGAACGCTATCCAATTTCCCACCACTCTAATTTCAAGACAGCGGAAGTACGAACAAATCTCCTGAGGCAAATTTGTCAGAATAACTGTTGCATGCATACCCACTTAGTGGCTTGATGAGTCAAATAGTAATACACTCAGTGGCGTATTTAGGGGGGCTTCCGGGCTTAAGCCCCCGAAATCTTAGTTACTATAGTAAAGTATACGAAATACCTTGCAGAATTTTCACATTTTCGGGCAAAGCCCTCCCCGAAAGTTAGCAAAGCCCCTCCCGAAACAAAATCGTAAATACGTCACTGAATATACTGAAACAAGTTTCAATGCTTATATTCATAATTTCTTTGCTTTTGTCTTTAAAACAAGTTTATATTAAATTTGTTCATAGAATTACATTGTGATTTTTCTTAAACATAATATTGTGTCATTTTCTTTCTCAACTGTACCTTTGTGGAAGCTTCCTATTCGGATAGTTCTGAAGATTCTCCTGGACCATCAGCCTGTGTTGAGGCCACAAATATGTCAGAAGATACTACTGTGAAATTTCCTGTGAAACTGTCACCAATGACGAAACGCGTGATGATGTAATTAGAGTTCCTCAAACACACAATAAAAAGCGAACGTATGAACAAAGATCAATAGTAAAGTATCTTAAAAATAGCCGGCGGTGTATACCAGAACATGAAGAACAGATTGCGAAAAGGATTGCAAACATGATAGTAACAGATCTACTCCCAATTTCATTTATTGAAGGGAAAGGGTTTCGGGAGTTAATGTCCTTTCTTGAACCAAATTATAGCGTACCGTCTAGGCGAACACTATGGAGACGCTTGCAGCTTTTTTATTCTGAACTGAAAGAGCAAGTACAACAGAGGCTACAGGAAGCAGAAGTAGTGGCTTTAACGACAGATATATGGACGTCTCGAGCAACAGATTCTTACTTTACAGTGACATGTCATGCTCTGTATAAGAACTTCTGTACAGAAGATTTTGTTCTCAAGACAATTGACCTAGAAGAACGACATACAGCTGAAAATGTAGCTAATGCTATTAAACTGTGTATGGAGGAATGGTGCATCAAAGACAAAGTAGTTGCATTAGTTCACGACAATGCATCGAATATGATTAATGCTGGACGTTTGTTGCCGGTTTACAATGTATCATGTTTGGCACATACATTGCAGCGATCCATACTGACCAGTTTAGAGAAAAGCGAGTTAACAAATATAATTTCAATCTGTAGCAAAGTGGTAGGGCACTTCAAACATAGCACCACTGCTTCAGTCGCGCTTGAAAAGAAACAAGAAATTATGAAGTTACCAAAGCATCGCCGTATTCAATATACAAAGACTCGCTGGAACAGTGTATATTCGATGACCGAACGGTTGCTGGAACAAAGAGAAGCAATAATTGCAGAGTTCTCTGATAGAAATGTCACTAAACATTAACTGAAGACAAGTGGCAAATCATGGAAGATATCGTTCGAGTACTGAAGCCACTACAAATGGCTACAACAGTTATGTGTGATCAAAAGTGTTCCATTTCTTTTGCTTTACCATTAGGCTATGGTCTTATTTCTAACCACCTGAAGAAATGTTCTTCAGGTTCTGAAATTGTTAAGAACTTGAAATCTTCAATATCAGTTGACTTAGGAAAGCGTCTTTAGCTCGATGCATTATCCGATTCTGAATCATCAGATTTTTTGTCAAATAGTGCTCTGAAATGTTACCTCTTAGCAGCATTCTTGGACCCAAAGTACAAATCATTACCATTTCTGAATTTTAAAATACAAACAAAGATCCATAGATTGGTTCATGATATGCTCGTAGAATCTGAAGGATCAGAAGACGATTTATCACAGCAATCGCCCGGTGGGTCATCAGCATTAGACTATTTGCTTGGAATATTTCCATCGTGTTCAAAAAGTCCTAATGTAACAGATGAGCTTACTCTTTATAAATCAGATCAGTGTCTTTCGCAAAGTGGCAACAGCCTTGAATGGTGGAAACTTAACGAATATCGGCTTCAAAAATTAGCATGTCTTGCTAAAAAATTCATGGTGATTTCAGCAACTTCAGTCGAATCTGAACGAGTATTTTAACTTGCTGGTAATATCGTTACTGCCAGTAGATCTAGACTTCTCCCTGAAAATGCAGATATATTAATATTTTTGAACAAAAATCTAAAAACTCTCGCTTGCAAACCGCAATAGGTTGGCACAAGTTGCACTGGTGAATTAAATTTTAAATTAAAAAACGCTACGAACGCTTAAAATGCAATATGCAAACACGATTTCACAATCAAACTCAACTCGTAAAATTATGTTTAGTGAAACTTTGATAGGTTTTCTTAAGCTATATTAATCGATACCATTTTAAGTTTTCTTTCGGTATATTTTTTACGTTTCTTTTCTTGTTTTGAATTGATAGAATTCACTAGCGTTTATCTAATAAAAGTCGTTGTCCTTAGGGTTTATTTTATGTAGGTTTAGTTACTGCCGTAAGTAAAGTATTCAATTTTAGGTGAATGAATATAATTATTTGATATCTTTCTTTAGTTTCTGATAACATTCTATTATTTTCCAATTGAATGTTACTGAACATTTTTGAACTTGCTTCATTAAAAAAAAACTACCACTGTCCGTTAACTCATAACTGTCGCAAAATATGGAAATTTGAAGCATGTAGTTTGATTGATGCTACTTAAGCAGTGTCACAGATCGAGAAATTTCGTCGATTTCTGCATTGAATTTTAAGTTGACATGGGACAAAGTATGTATAAAATACAGAATGAATACGGTAATTTTCATAAAGTACAAATTAAACCCATAATAAATAATAATATCCATCCATAACATTTTCTTATTTCAATTATCTGTTTCTAACGCTTTCCATCTCAACGAATCAATGCATATACATGCAGTTTCTGTTTGTTTTTGTTTGACTAGTATTGGCGGATGGCAACTACTTCACCTGCAGATATTAATATAAGTTTAGGGAGCTTATATCTCAAACTTTGTTTTAAGCTCAGGGTTAGAACTGCAGCACCTTTTTTTTCCGATGCGTAAGTAAACAGAAGTGTAGTCCTTGGTTCTATTGATGTATGTGATGCATGTGAAATATTTGCATAGGGCTTTATTATTTCGCCGCATATACGGTACGTTAGTGGATAATGAAGTAAGATAAGAGTAATATTAGTAATGATACATTGTTATTGAAACTTGTAACAGAAGAGAGGCGCTTTTGCTATTTTTGATCTAATGCCGTTAAGAAGAATAAAGGTATGATATATCCATGAATCTGTGAGATGTATTTCAGTTTTCTCTTTTGGTGAATTTTGGCAAGTTTATGTAATTTATACATTATTTCAAATAATGACATTCCCAGGCTTGTGATCATAAATTTGCATGCAAACAAAAACATTTGTATATGTAAAGAAGCAGTTATTGTTTTCATTATCAGTGCATTTTTAGGACAAAAGCTCAGTTGTCTAAAAATGACTTTCAGAGCTTCATATTGTATCTTCGTGAGTGACTGTAAAATTTATTAAGAAATATGGTTGTTGGACACTACTAGTGTATAATTATCAATTTCTTGTAGTGTATTTTTTTCTGTGTGAAGTATTTTTGAAAATAAAATAACTAATTACATAGCACAGCATTAATATTTAGAAAGAAACTTTTTCATAAAATGAAATAACAACTTCATTTCTTTGTAATGAAAAAGTTGATGTATTTCGAGTTCTAGAAACTTGATGTATTTCGAGTTCACAAATTTTGTCAATGTCAACGCGTGTTCTTTTATCTTGCTTTGATTCTAGAAGTAGAAAGTTTGAATTGAAGTATATATCTATTACGTATGTATCTTCCTAATAAACTTCTAAAGTGTACCAACAGTATATATATAAACATTTAAAAACAAAATAATACAACTTTTGTATCTTTCAACACAAAACTCCACAATTTGCAGACAAATAAAACCGGTTTTGAAGCTTCAAAATAGTTTTGTAATTTATTTCGTACTTTCTTTCTACTTGTTTAAGAGCATGTAGGTTAAGAGATAATATGAGCAGCAAATTTAAACGCATAAAGAAGGATGAAGGTACTAGCAAATGGCTCCACGACATCACGTATGGAGGATATCTTAGCGAACCATTCTGACTTTTTTTAATCCCTTCTACGTAGCTAAAATCAAAGAACGCTGAAATACGTATTTGTTTATTTTAAATGAGAGGTTCAAATTACATGTGTGTAACCTTAAAAGTTTACCTCACATTTAGCGAAACTCACCGTATTTTTTTGTTTTATTTATTTATTTATTGGTGAGGTTTAACTGGATTGTTGACGGAACTTGCACAATACAATATTTTAAGTTTTTCTTTGCAAATAAACTTATATCTGTTTTATTTTCTGGTTATAATCACCATAATTTGCATGGTTGGTTTCTTGAGCAATGAAAAATTCGAATTTTCCATTGAACCGATGTTCAACGTAGTAGTACTTTGCTAGTAGTAGCTTGCAATTCCCATCTAAGCGATTCACATCGTTTGGACTTAACAGTGGAAATTCTCAAGACTGCGTTTCGTTCAGTTTGACGAGCTGTCGTGATTGTCTAGTCAAGTTTTCAGATTTTACTAGAACCTCTAAACGATTGGGTTTATTTATCCTTACAAGCAATTCGTAAGGGGGGAATAGAGTTCGATCCCAAGACCCTTGGCATGCAGTACAACTACGTTTACCACTCGATCATCTGTCTTATGTGATAAGCAGCCTCTTATTAGGCTTTTATATTTAAAATATCAACTTGGTCCAAATTTGATTACCCGTAGTTCGCTAATGGTATATTTCCACAAGGCGAGTATAGGCTCCTTCTAAAGGTCTTACTAAATACTATTGAAAAATATAATAAAAACTCAAACATCGTTTTTTTTTAAAAAAAAAAACAAGTATTTTTTGCATATTTGCGTATTTTTCCCGTAGACGATAATGTTTATTCCAAATTCAATTTTCGCGCCTCTATTTGCCCATTACCCAAAGAAGTATATACAGAATTCGCGACGACAAGAGATTTTGATCTGAATAGTAACACGAATTCCCTGCTTTTAATCGACTTTAATTTATTCGTGAATATGGTTTTCGTCTGTTAATATTGATCCCAGATATTTGAAAGTATTCACTTTATCAAAAGTATTATTCCATATTTTTACGCATCCATGAGTTGCCGTATTACGATCCTGACGAACTTCCATGTATTTAGTTTTCTCTGCATTTACTCTAAACCTATGACCCTGTAAGCGTTTAATAAGACCTCTGCATTTTAGGGATGGTATCGAGACGAGACGAGACGAGACTTTGTACAGTCTCGGTCTCGTCTCGGTTGATAAACAGCGGTCTCGATCTCGTCTCGAGTCAAAAATCGCCGTCTCGCTCTCGGTCTTGTCTCGGTCAACAGATGCTTGTCTCGATCTCGGTCTCGGTCTCGACGGCCAAGTCTCGGTCTCGTCTCGAAAGTCTCGAAATAAATTTGTGAAAGTGTTACATTGTACAGTCTGTCGTTTCCCCTTCTTATTTTAGCCTTCATTCTTGACTATTACGGTATGGTGTACCTCTTCATAGCTAATTTGCTAGCGCTAGTGCTTTCCATGCGTGTTCTAGGTTTAATCATCAGTGGGTATATCATACCTAGGATAAAACCCTAGTAGTAACCCATATTTCACTTTCAGCAATAGACTTTGTCTCACATAGCCTCAGTACTGCCTATACAATTCAACTCTATTAAATTAACTCCAGTACTATACAGTAGTTTATTTCCTTCTTTTGAATCAGAAATGTTCAATATCTCCTAACGGATAACGCAACACGTATCATCACGAATGTATTTAATCGTACCGAAATTGAAATTTTACAATTTCTCACTTATTATCCAATACATTCTGCTTTGACTGTCATTTTAAAAACAGAATATAACGTTCATTATCTTAACAAATAGGGTAAATTATTACTACAATATATTTTGTTTCAAATTGATCAAATGATGTATTACTGTTTCACTTCTCCGTGTATAATTGACACTTTATAGCACGAACCTCCTGAACCTTGTGGTGGGAGCTACTTCACTCATCTTTGCTATGTGTGATCTCGAATTGGATTACCAAACAAGTTAGATTCAAAGTCCGATGTTTCGCATAGTTTGCGTCTCACTTTCAATACATTCTTAAGGTCGTAATGCATTACATAAGCATATATCCAATACCGTAACTAGGCAGGAGTAACTGGGGCAGTGCCCCTGGGCCCTCACCCATAAGGGCCACGAAAAAAACAGTACGGCTTACAAAATTCCTACTCTGAGAACTGAATAAAGAATAATACCTGAGAAATTGAAAAATTTACTGCTCTAATTTGAATAAATTGCCATGGATTACGACCATGTTTGTACGCCAGGTAAATTGCCATGTTTGTACGCCAGGGAAAAAGTCACCCCTCGGTGGCGACGAAATTAGCTTTGGGGGCCCACAAAGTTATTGTTACTCAACTAAGTAGGACAAAACACTAAATTGTTTCCTTTCGGAAATATCTTGTTTTAGTCTCCATACTACTCTTCGCAGTAGTTTAAGTATAAAAAAGTTTAAATATATATATATATATATATATATATATATATATATATATATATATATATATATATATATATATTACTCTTATTAACCATAGAATTTTAATAATGTCATACATAGACATAAGTAGAAATTTATTTCGGGGGAGGGGATCCAAAGCTTTTCGGGGTAGTACAAATTCAATATGAGGACAAACTGTATTAAAATTTGTAAAATCGCCCCTAAAATTAGGTAACATTTACAGAAAAGTCGGGATTTCAAGGGACGAGGAGTTTGGACCCCAAAATCTACTTCCTGCGCGTCCCTGATGTCACATATCTTTCCATGTAGCTACATTGAAATGTTAATAAATTATTGCCGCATTTTAATTGTAAACACTGATACCGGAAAAACGAGAGTTTATTTTAGTGTATGTTTGATTTTTGCCATTTGTTTATAATACAAAAATATGAGAGGGGACCTCATGTTGTTAATCAGTCCCGGGGTCCCAAGTACCTACGGTACGCACTGTATATATACTTTTTCTTGCACCTAGCAATATGAATAATTCCAAATTGTCATATATTTTCGTGTTTGTAGTGGAGCAAAATGAATCTGCTATTATTTTGGATATAATTACCAAGATTATGCAAAATAAAAGAAAAAAAGAAAATAAATTTTAAACACCATAATTTTGTGTGCTACTAATTAAGAATTATCTTTGTCTTCCGTTCAACATTAACTGGTTTTGTATTACCTACGTAAAGCAGAAATGTCTTTCTCTTTCATCATACGAGCGGTTACAGTAAAATAAGAAGAGATCTTATATATATAATTTTAAAAATAATTTTAAAAAAGCTCAAGAGTTAGGTTTTATTTTTCGAATTGAAAATTGCAGTTTTGAATCATTTATTTTAAAGAACAACTTCTTTATTATTATGATTATTATTATTTTAACTTCACATTTACAAACTAGAAAGTAAAAAACAACAACAGATTTAGAAACTACATAAACTGACTTGGTACTGCAATGTCTTAATATTCGGGATTTTTTTTTTTTGTAATGAAGAAACATAATGTGTATTTTATATATTTTTCAATATTTTACAGTACGTTTCTTGAGCCTTTGGAATAACGGACAGTTCTTGAGCTCCTTCAGATAAGTGCATGCATATATGTACAAAAACATGGATCCTTCTTGATAAACAGTGATATGACACGTTATGCTTTACATGAGAATAATTTAGTGTTAGCAAATGTTATAGAAGAAATACACACGAAAAATATTTATAGCTATATAAACAAAAATAGGCCACTTTTAACTGCAAAATCTACTTAAAATATGTTTACTACTATATTAGTGGCTTTCACTGATTCCATTGAGCCTCTTTTCTCTCTGCCCAGTTACTGAGAGGGCACTGTTTTTCAAGAACTTCGGAAGAAACTGAATGCAGATTTCCATAATGTACATGGTTGCTTGTTTCCAGAGCATGAAAACATTATTCGAATTTGTCAATTTATTCCGACGTTATTGCCGCCCTCCAAATAAAAATCTAGCGCTAGAAAGCACTTTTTTCTCAACTACAATATACTACTATTTATAATTCAACACTTTATTTTCTTGATTTTATAACCTTCAAAACTAATCTTACGAATATTTTTTTGTAATTTATTCTTTGAAAACTATTCTGACGAATTATGGTTAGTCTTTGTATTGTATCTTAATCTACCAAAATCCTTTCAGTTTGAATTCCGTACAGAAACTTATATTAATTATTTCACGATTAGCAATAATTCTACATAATATTGATTTCATTACTTCTTCAACGACAAGCAGCAGAAGTCCTAATATCTTCTGCTAAGAACTGACCAATTTATTTCAATGTTATCGATATACAGGGTGTCCCAAAAGTAATGTGAAAGATGAAACCACAGTTAACAAGAAAAAAGTTTATATGTCATATAGTCCGAAAGTGGACAGGGGCAGAGCTAGACAGATTCAAATAGTATAAGGGGGAAATCAACTTTACACTTAGGGAATAGAACCGCCTTGAAGGTGCATGTGAACATTTACGCAACACACCGGGAGTGACGGAATGCATTTGAAACTCACGATTAGCACGTTGCATAGATGTGGGACGACAGCACTTTAAACATTATCTGTAGGTACGTTTATTGTTAGCACGTATGGCCTAGTAGTTTGTAGTTGTATTCTGTATAAGATACGTTACAAATAAGTATGTCGTTGTGGATTTTGCCTGTTATTTTATTACATGACATGACCAGTTATACTTGTTCGTATGTCTACCCTCCCTCTGCAAGTTTCTATCTGGTATACCGCTTTCCATTGCCCCCTGAGACTATGCAATCATGCTAAATAATTTTTGCTTTGACTCCCCTTGTAGATGTGCGTGCAATCGTGCCATACATAACATTTTTTTCTGTGTGATTTCCATCTGCACTGCGCAGTTTCATTACCCCTGCCGTGCAGACATTCGGTGAATCCCTAAATGACGTATGGAGAAACTCTGGCTCAGTTAGGTAACAAGCTTTTAACATGTCAAGCCAATATGATTTTTATGTATTTTTGAACCTCCTTCCTAGCTTCTATCGTCATCCCGGTAGGCAGGTGTGAAGTTCCTTTCCCCCCACTTTCGGAGCTGTCCAGCTCCGCCCCTATCCATTTCCGATGTATATGTCATATAAACATTTTTCCTTGTTTTGGTGCCAGAAATCTGTGGTTTTAAATTTCACAATTACCTTTGGGACACCCTGTATTTCATTAATGCACTTTTAGTTTTTTTTTAATCTCTGTATCTACCCAATACACTGGATCTACCTCTGTTTAGAAGAAATCTTAACACTGTACTAATAAATGTCGTTCGTTTATACAAATCTAAATTACTAATATTTTAAGAAACAGAGGCTATGTAGGGGCAACAAAATATTACTGTATCTTATATATACAGACTTGTCAAAAAAAGTCACCCACCTTTCTTTGGAAAGCCTTCTGTGGAATTTATCCGAATATGAATTTTCTTTGACCGATTGAAATTCTTTTTTAAAGATAAAATTATTAGTGTCCTATGCAAGGTTGCTATTTTTTTAACAGATAGGTATCAGGTTTTTTGAACATGACTATGTAAAACATGTCGACTGCATTTGAAATACACACATACTTCACAATAACTCAACAATATAATACAATAATGTATAACAATACTTCAAATAATACGTACAATCTCCAACACTATTACGAATGTCTCGAAAGTTAAGGCGGTTGAATGTGTTTATGCGTGAATGTGTTGTGTGGTTGCTTTAGAATAATTTACAAGTTTTTAGATCTTTACACGTTCTTCTAGACAGTATTATATAACAAATTATATGTGGTGAAACAACTCTTAAGATATTGAATTGCATCAAAAGTGAATTCGAACTATAATGTTATTTCAATAACAAATAACGATCTCTATACATATAACTACTATTTTTACATATTTGTAATTAATTCAATTATTTTATTCTTCTATTAAAACAATAATTAACAAATATAAGGTCGTGCTAACAATTATTATGATTAAAAGGAGCAATTTATAATTTTAATACTCAAGAGGAACATAATGCAGAAATCCAGAAGAATCCACACTTTACTCCAGTTACAAAAAATGGAAACAATTTACAATTTACAATCTTCACATTTATAACAGACTATACTAGTGGCACTACTTATGGATACATTAAATAGATGTCTCACAATTATTACATTCCTTTACTTGTGGCGATGGTTAGTGTACAGTGTTTATAGTTCTACATTCTAATCATTAAACTTCTAACAAACTTTACAAATTTCAATAAATGTTGTATGGACAATAATAAGATGTTTAACATGACCTGCGCTACCATGAACAATTTAATTGATTCAATGTTTAATTGTGTACAATTTATAGTGATGTAGTTGACTGGAACTTAAAGTTCAACTTGTATAATAATACCTATAAACGGTAATAAATTAAGTAATTTTACTTTATCCATAAATCTTGATATGCTCTTTTATTTTTTCTGCTAAGTTACACGTTATCCAAGAATTGATGCACAGAAGACTTCGTGCTGATTCATCATTTAGTCTTGTCCGGTGTTTTGTGATGGTGAGTCCTGCACGATAAAATAATCGTTCAGCGGGAACAGATGTTGCAGAGATGCTGAAAAAGTCTCTAGCCATTTTCGCCATAACAGCAAACCGTTTTGCATTGCAATTCCACCATTGTAGTATATCTTCGTCAGCGGTGCATCGAGGCAGAGCTAAGTATTCGTCAAGTTCCTTTCTCCAGCTCTCACCCATTACTACTGATTGAGATGAGCTAGGAGAAGTCAAATCTTTTCTTTTGTAAAGAACATCTAGATCTATTATGTCGTCATCATATTCGCTTCGAATATTTGTTTCAGATTGTTGTGAAGACTCTAAATCGAGTACTTGACGAGTGTAGTTGTCATAATATTGACGATATAGTGTTTCAAACTTCTTGAGAGATGATTCTAACCTCTCTTTTCCCCATGAGGTCATTCCAAATGTTTCTACTTTATATCTTGGATCAAGTATCAATACAGCACAATAGATCCAGTTCGTAAGATGGTAATGTTTAAGCATTTTCGAGTGAGCGGCTTGAATTGCCAACAAAATTTTCTCTTCAATTTCGTTCCTTTTAGCACTTGCTCCCATATCATTCGCAAGAGATTCTAGCTTATCGAGAAGCAAGTTAAAAGATACAACAACCAATGGAATGGTCGCATAGATCTCACCGCCTAATTTTGTTGAAACTGCAGTGATTTTTTTCAGAATTCTATTAACTCTATCTAAGGGTTCCCATTCTGAGTCCGTGATCTTAAAGATTTGCAATTCCAAATTAGCATCGCACAAAACATTTAATGCAGATCTAACTTTCAACGCTAAACCTATCATGTCATGAGTGGAATGCCATTTTGTTGGCACATCAATAATTGGATTGATTGGGTTCACTGCTGTAGCTTCACATGAACTGCGAAACTTATTTTTAAGCTGCTCAGATCTTCTGATTTTTGAAAATAATGTTCTAATTTTACAGATTGCAGTTCTGCTGTCTTCCATGTTCTGTTCGTCTTCATCTTCATCTTCTTCGGGAGCGGTACGATCTTCATCAAAATCATCGTCCAGAGAAAGAATATGAAGAAAATCCTGAACAGCAAGGTTCAAAATATGCGCCATACAGCGAAAATGTTGATCTTCTCGATCAAAGTTTTCCAACAAATATGATAACTCCGTCATAAACGTTGTGTTTGCTGCTGTGATGTCTACTGTAATTCCTAAAAGCTTTTCTTGAAGATTAAAATTCTGCAAAGACCTATGAAATAACGTAGCAATATCTTTCCCTGTATGTTGTCCATGTGAAGGAACAAAATCAACAACATGAAGAGGACAGTTTCCTGTAGTAGTGCCGGAATCAGGAAGAGTAAAGTTGAGCAGCGCATTAACATTAAATTTCTGGTGAAATTAAACAAAACATCGATGGAATGTTATGCAATGTTAAAAGAGGTGTATTGTGATAATGCTATGTTACATGCGTGAGTTTTCGAATGGCACACACGATTTTCAGAAGGTAGGGAGAAGGTTGAAGATGATGAATGACCCGGCCGCCCTTTATGGATTTTCCAGTATGACCCCGAGACTAAGCGTCAATCCATGAACTGGAAGACTCCCACATCGCCATGGATAAAGCACGAATGAGCAAGTCGAAAGTGAAGGCAATGCTCATCGTTTTTTTTCGATATCAGGGGTATCATCATGACTGAATGGATGCCTCAGGGTCAAACGGTGAATCAGATCTACTACAAAGAAGTCCTAATCAGGCTGATGGGAAGAATAAGGAAGAAGAGACTGAATTTGAGGGAAAAAGATGCATGGATCCTCCACCAAGACAATGCGCCTGCCCCTAATGCCCTTTCTGTGAAGCAGTTTTTAGCAGCCAAGCGCATTCCTGTGCTCGACCATCCTCCGTATTCCCCAAACCTGGCTCCATGTGACTTATCTATTCCCAAAAGTGAAAAGTGCATTGAACGGAACACATTTTCAGTCTGTGGAAGAGGTAAAACGAAAAACGGCAGAGTTGTTGAACAGTGTGATATCTGATGACCTACAGCATTGCTTTGAACAATGGAAGGCACGTTTGCAGGGTGTATAGATAAGGGAGGGAAGTATATTGAAGGGGATAACAGTCAATTGCAACTTTCTGTGCAATACATCACATTTATGACACGTCTCGTTATTTAATTGCCACACCTCGTATATATATATATATATATGTGTGTGTGTGTGTGTAAATTATTATTGTAAATGATTCTTAAAAACTTGACCACCCATCTCTCTTTAAAATGTATTTATGGGCAAAAGGTAAGATTCAACGCATTTTGAACTCTTTGAGTATGAATTAAAGGAGTAAAACATTGAAATTGTTTAAACCAATATTAAGTGAAATATAATGTTTTTATCTTCCTTTTCAAAGTTGCAGGGATCCGCTTTGATATAGTATATGTAGAAGTCAAGACAAATAGTAAATACCTGATATACGAACACTTACTTAATGTACCCAACACTAGATATACATATCGATAGAAAGTAATAGTAAGCAACAGTAGCTGCAAACAGCAGGATTGATCTAGAATGTTATTGCTGTTGGAATAGATCCAATTATGATTTCAACAATGCTAGTCACCATGACAAAATCTTAGATCCAAATCAGCAGTAGCTGAGATGTGGCACGAATATTGGTGAATGGAGCAGTGTCTTTTGATGCAGAGTAGGGAGGTTCCCCAGATCCGCATGCAAGGAGGGGGTTAAAGGGGGCACGTGTCCCGGGCGCGTGGTTGGAGAGCGTCTGAAAGGCCAACACACTATTTATTACTGACAGTATTTAATATTTTTCATCTAAACTCTCACTATTTCAATCCCATAAGAAATAAGGAATTTTCTGTAGAAGCTAATATAAAATTATGTATATATATTATGTATATATAAAATTATGTATATATATATATATATATATATATATCTTGGTAGAAAGTCCAAATACATTTTCTCAGGATTTTTCCCCACTCCCTTCTACTCTGCCAGAGCCTTGTTCCACACCTTACCAAACAAGCCAATCGTTTTTTTTTTTTTTTGTTAAGTTATGAAGTGGATTAGATCTAAGGAGGTGATTGTTTGCGTGTAATATTGTTCAGTTCGGAACAGCGCTGAAGTTTACAGTGTTGATAATAATGAGCGCGAGTGCGATAAGGTTGGTTGGTTGTTGCTGGTGATCCAAAGGGAAGGGGTGGGGGGCGCGGGGGCTCAGTGGCAGAGTGTTCACCTCCGGTGCTTGGGGTCCCTGGTTCGATCCCTGCTCGCGCCGTGTGGACTTTGTGGTGACAAACACCGTGCTCGTGGGTTTTCTCGGGGTTCTCCCGTTTCCTCCCACTTTCTTCATTCCACTCATTTTTCATTATCACCGTCTCCTTTAGCCTAACCGGCATAATCGTGGGACGTAAAACTAAAGATTTCATTTCATTTTCCAAAGGGAAGGGGTGATAAATCTCGGGGCGAAAGGGGACGCCAAATTTCGTGTGTGCCCCAGGTGATATGAACCCTAGTTGCGGACCTGAGGCTCCCTCTCAAGAAAAATCTGAAATGACGCTGAGACGAAGGTGCTCTTCTAGTTTCTGATGGAATAGTTCGTGTGACACTGCAGCAAGATCGCATCGGAACCAAATCAACGTTCTCTCAGTTTTGTTTAATCAGTAAATGTAATTCTGCAAATTTTCTGTTATAGTTACATCTTTCAAAATTGCTTGATTACTGATATGTTCTAAATATACGTTCAATTACGTTTGTTTCTAGTGATACAACACATTTGCCAGTGGCTTGAATCTGAGTAAATCGTTGTACTGCACTATGAATGAAACTGGATGATGTGCACGAACTACAGTAAGAAAGCGTACAGAAGTTTAAAACATTATTTGTTGAGGCGCTTTCTGCTAGGTTTCCTGAAGTGTTAACTGTTACAGAAAATAGCCTGTTTCAGAATCGGATCTGGTATTACCTGACCAGGATATTAGTGCGGTTTTTCGTGGAGGGCGCTAGTGTTGTGTTTACATCAGTTTCTAGGTAAGCGCGGTGGGACAGGGGAACGGAGAGCGTCACTCTGCAGTGTATCCAACGATTTTCAAAAGTTGCAGTTTACATGTTATAAGTAACCTATTAATAAAGAACTCCATAAATTATATAGTTGTTATTGAATGCAGTAATGGTTATTCCTGCAGTAGTGCAGATGTATTGTGGATAATGGCATATGCATGGAAATTAACAATTTAAGAACAAGATAGCACACAAGTGAATTTCTACTGTGTATTAAGCAGATTATATAAAAAAATGATTACGTTTTATTTGATTTCATTATAAAATAGTAGAAACCTGTAAAACTCAGTAATAAGATGTTAATGACTAAAAGATTAATTATGGGTCGGTAGCTTAGGTACTTGCGCAATATCTTGTAACTGTAAGTTTAAATCAAGTTAAGGCTCGCGATGCTTGTATTTGTTTTAATGTACGTCTATCGATTGACAACTAAATTATTTTCTTAAGTTGTAGCCAAGAAAGAATTCCGATACGTTTCCACTCGAGAACTGTGGAAGTTCTCTTCGTTGGTCTATTGGCTAGCGCATGTGTCTTTGTTTTACGTGGTTTTGTGAGAGCCCAACAATTAATTTTACAATCTTTCACTTTCATTAATCATCTGTCTCCTCTAGCATAAAGAGCATAATCATGGGACGTTAAGCTAAAGAAATTTCATTTAATTTTTTCGATGAATATGAACTCTTTGGGGGGAAAAGGAAGTGAAGAAAAATTTTTCCTTCATTTTTTAAAAGAGCTATGGTATTTGATAGCTCGCCTTTCGGGATTGACTTGTAAAATCTTATTACAATGCATCTTTCTTTTAGGGTTATTATCGTAATCCAGCCTTTTGGTAAATGTGAAATAAAAGTATCGATAAAACATCAGCGTGTAGGTAATGTAAGCATAAATATAATTGGTTCAATACACAATAAATTCACAACTTTTATTTATGAGTATAGAAATTCATTTTGAACTCCCTCTGAATTTCTTTCAGACCCTAGGTCCCTTGTGACAAAGAATTAATTCTACTATCTGTTTTCATACAAAATATAATTTTGAAACTTGGGAGCCTAGTGTTGTCTTTGTGTCTGTAATACATAATCATTTGTCGATTGACTTCAGAGACTGAGTTTAGCCCGTGAGCATAAGTTGCATATAGTTCAAACATATCAGATGTACGGTCTTGTTTAACAAATGCTGTGAGCACATATGAAATTCAAAGACAAAGGCAATCAATCGTCTTTAAACAGCTGTATTTTTATTTCAAGTGTAAGTACTAAAATGTGCTACGTATAGTTCCAAGAGAGGATCCTTGAAAAAAAAAAAAAAAGAAAAGAAAACTGAACTTACGTACTTAACATTGGCACTCATCTTCTTCTTCATGGTTTGGTATAAGAAGCGGCCGCATGATTTCCGGCCAATTGTTTCATCGCCGGTATCTTTGAGCAATGAGATGGCAGTGGAAGACAAACTTGATCTTCTAACTTGATATTTTGAAAAACTTACGCAAGTGGTTTTGTTACTTAAATACATATCTATTCACTCTAATCAATTTCAAAAGTACCATTAACTTTATAATAACATAATGAATGTAAGAGTTACCATGAAGATGTATTTTGTATTTCTTTTTTAATATGAAATTCATTTTTTTCCTGAATTTCACTGGAGCTATAGGAAATCGATTGTCAGGCTCCCCACTTTAAATTTTAGTCGCTCCCCTACCGCCCCCAATAAATTTTTCAAAATATGGTAGAAATACTGGATTTTTCAATTACCAAACCATGCTAAATAATGACAGGTTAGATATCAGAGAAAGACATTTTAATTAGGGGCGGATCCAAATCTCCTTCGAAGGCGGTTAGATTATCAGTTTCTCTATCACCAGTCTTTTGCAGCCCATCCAAAAATGATCTCAATGCAAATTTGTTGCTCAATAAAACTTGCTTTAAACAATGAAAGCGCAGTTGCCAAAATATAACTTTGATTCTAATCATGATGAACTTCGAGGTTTTGTTAACAGATGAAGTAGGAATCCTTTGTACAACACTGAGGTTAGTTTATTCGCAAGTTATTGCCAAATTAATATGGAGGGTGTATGTACTTTTTTTTGCAGTCCCTTAAAATGTTCTGAAAATAACTTACATAACTTTTGAAATTGTGTTTGTCTTAACTTGAACATATGCGTGAAGTGGTTTATTATGAACAGGGCAAAAACAACTGTGATAGATTAATTATAAGTAATCCGGTTAGAAACACTGTTGTTTGTATTTTAGTTCCAAAACCGGCCGCCCGCACTCGTTCGCTGGTCAGGATATACAACAAAACTAAATTTACATAGATGTATGGATCATGTGAAATAATTTTAATCCAACTTTGTGTACATAGCGAACCGGAAAGCAGAACAATTTTATTCTTTCTACGACGATATGTGTCAAATCAGAAAACTTTCTGCAAATTAGATGATTTTTCTGTAGCGGTAACTTTCAACATATGGCCGATTCTTCTGCTGCCATAAATTTCGTTTACACGTGCCCTGGGGTAAGCGAAGTAGAACTTTAGTAATTAAGGAAATAGTCTACTTTTACATGAAATGCCATGTGGACGGATTTGCCCTCTTCTTTTGGATTTCTTGGTGACGCCTGTGAGTTTACATTGTTTAGATATATTATATGCGTAGAATAAATTAAACGAGCGTAAATCTTCTTTGATTAACTTATCTTTCCCTATAATAGGCAAAAGTAATTAAATTTTCTACGTACTCTTGGGAGAATATGGTCTTTAAAAGAGAGATGGATGACCAGTTTTTTTTAAAAATTATTATTATTTATATGTGTATACAACTGAAAAAGTTTGATTATGACAACAATACAGAGTACACTACATTATTAATCACTCGGAAGAATTTAATCTTTTCTGTTGAATTATTGTCAGTTATCAAGCTTGTATTGCCTATTGCGCAACAAGCGTCTGCAAAAACATGTAAGCACTGTAGTATGCATAAGTGAATCCAGGGAGAGGGCAAAGGGTCGTTCGCCTCCTTCCCGTTAACGTAGACGTACTGATTTTCGCAGCACAGTACTGTTTTCCAAAGAGCTGTCCTGTGTTCGAAGACGCCTAGAAAATCGAGAAATATCCTTTTTTTAAATGTCCTGCGAAATGTCCTGAGTTAACTCATTTACAGTATTTTAATATTTCATTCTTTATTCACATTTTGAACCATAGGATCTTTTCCTGAACGATGAACCGTTGTATGTATGTATGTATGTATGTATGTATGTATGTGTGTGTGTTTTAACACTCCTCAAAAGATTAGGGAAGGAGAACAATCAACAAACCATTCTTTTGCAATATATTGTTTTACTGAGAAGGGCTTGTTGAGATATCGATAAGGTAGGAAAAGTTTTCGTTTGAAGTTACGACACTGATGCTAGCCAAGTTAAGTAGAAGTTCCCTCGTGCTGGTGAAATTTTCCCTCATTCCTTAATATAATCCCACGCTCCGAAAATCGATTCAAAAAGAAAGTCTTTAGCCCTACACGAAGTTTCTCTTCGAGTTCACAAAAATAAACCACTTTGTCATTTATCAAAGCATTTGGAGTTCAATACTTTTGTTCAGTGCTTTTCTTTTTAACAAAAACGAATGATAAGGTTAACGTTATGCGCATTGCTGACGCAGTAAACTATCATATACTATTATATTTGTGTACTAATTACAACTTTGTCAGAATATTGCTCTTGTATAGGGCGTACTGGCCAGGCGGGGAATCGGGAAATTTCCCGGTGGGCCCTGGACAGCGAATTTTGTAATGAGCCCTCCGCCTCGTATCGTACTAAGTAGCGGCATATGTACCAAAACAAGGTGACCAGAATTTTCACTTGCGAAAACGGGACGCATACGAATCCGCTACGGGAGGGGGGGATATCTGACTTCCAGATTGCATTTTGGGACTCAGCAGTGTTCTCAATTTACAAAATACACAAATAAGAGTGATAACACACCGTTTCTAACTTTACATGTACCACATAAAAAATAATGGTTCCCGATTGCAAATTCTACCCAACAATTCTTTCAACTAGTTGAACACTCAGGATTCCCACTCAATTCCCACTTGAACCACGAACACTCAATTCCCATTTGAAAATTCAGAAGTTCTAGACACGGCTGGACCTTGGCAACGAGTGTTGGTACGGAAGAGAGTAGAATTTGCATTGACGATTTATATTTTGAATAATAATTACAGGACACCTAGGTCATTTTTACTTAAAAACGGGACATTTAGGCGTCCCGTTCGAGAATCAGAAAAAAATAACAGGACAACGGTTGGAAAAGAGGGACTATCCCGGCTAAAACGGGACGTCTGGTCACCTTGGCCAAAAGGCACACGTCACGCACTCCTTGCATACGGGAGTAACGGACCGGACGATAACACATCTATTTTATATATATATACCAGCTATACAGTCAGCTAATCCCAGACCAGGGTTGCCAGCCCATGATGTTGCGGAAAAAACTGCACATTTTTCGTAATTCAACCATTGAAAGATTCCTGATTTCCCACTCTGCTTTACAATTTTGCTAATATTGAAGTTTTCAGCTAAACAGAAATCTCAAATGATGCCATGACTTGAAAGTAAATGATAATTTACATTTTACAGCACCGTTGTTTTCCGTATAGAAAATATACGGGGCCTGATTAAGACCATTGGGGACCCTGAAGCGGGAAAATACAAGGGGAGCCCCATCAAAAACTTCTATGATGGATCCTCTCTCAATAAGTTCAAAAGGGTCCATGAATTATATAGAAGTGACTCATGTCATTTTTTTTCAAAATTTTTAAGGTGAAATGTTTTCAGTAATTGTCGGGGGAGAAGGCAGTGCGTATATGTGAGTGGGCCCCCTAGAAAGTACCTTCCCGGTGGGCCCCTGGGTTGCAGTACGGCCCAGATCTTGTACTTTCCGTTTGTCAGAATCTGGTCACCCTACCCTAACGGCACTATTAACAGTGTATTTTAGTACTTATTTGTGACAATTTCAGGTGGTCAGAGGTATACTTCACTTCATCA
>NW_027656569.1:0-80114 GCF_964235325.1 Thermobia domestica
GCTTTAGAAGAAATAGTGAACCCTCTCACGGCTGATGAGACCACGTGACACTCGTTGTAACTGGAAAATGTATGGCTTCAACCACTAATTTCTTCAATTTTTTAAAAAAACTCTCCTATTTGGTACATATATGTTGTTAGGCAACTATTCAACAATATAGCATATGTCATTCTACATATATATTATATTCTTATCCATTGTTACTATATACTATTCGCCATATCTTCCAAAGTTATTTACATATTTTGACGAAAGAATGGTAAAATTGAAGGGCAAGCCCATCCATTTTGTACGGTTGTGTTACAGGTTCTTTGTCCTTGAAGAAACATTAAAATTCCTCTTATAACGTTTGTTTCTCTTTTTTAGTTTTTTTCAAAATAAAACAGATTCGATTCCATTATATGTGGCTTTGACACACCATACTATGGTTAACGAGTGATAAAAGAGGAATATGTTACTGTGCCATTCAGAAGTACATACAGGGCATTCGTTAATATATGCAATTTCTTCACATTTTGAAAACCAAGTTAAACTTTCTGTACGACAAAGCTGAATTTTGCATCACCCTGTATATTTTTTACAAATCTCAACCAAATATGCTAACTAAATGTTCTACACATCATCGTGGGAAACTAATGCACAAATTACTACAAACTGCACTAAAAAATGAACGTAGTACCTGTTGCTTTAGAAGAAATAGTTAACCCTCTCACGGCTGATGAGACCACGTGACACTCGTTGTAACTGGAAAATGTATGGCTTCAACCACTAATTTCTTCAATTTTTTTAAAAACTTTCTTATTTGGTATATATATGTTGTTAGGCAACTATTCAACAATATAGCATATGTCATTCTACATATATATTATATTGTTATCCATTGTTACTATATACTACATACTATTCGCCATATCTCCCAAAATTATTTACATATTTAGACGAAAGAAAGGTAAAATTGAAGAGGAAACCACTCCATTTTGTCCTGTTGCGATAATGGTCCTTTGCCCTTGAAGAAACATTAAAATTCCTTTTATAACGTTTGTTTCTGTTTTTTAGTATTTTTCAAAATAAAACAGATTCGATTCCATTATATGTGGCTTTGACACACCATACTGTGCTTAACGAATGATAAAAGAGGAATATGTTACTGTGCCATTCAGAAGTACATACAGGGCATTCGTTAATATATGCACTTTCTTCACATTTTGAAAACCAATTTATACTTTCTGTACTACAAAGCTGAATTTTGCATCACCCTGTATATTTTTTCCAAATCTCAACCAAATATGCTAACTAAATGTTCTACACATCATCATGGGAAAATAAATGCACAAATTACTACAAATTGCTCTAAAAATGAACGTAGTACCTGTTTCTTTAGAAGAAATAGTTAACCCTCTCACGGCTGATGAGACCACGTGACACTCGTTGTAACTGGAAAATATATGGCTTCAACCACTAATTTCTTCAATTTTTTTAAAAAAACTCTCCTATTTGGTATATATGTTGTTAGGCAACTATTCAACAATATAGCATATGTCATTCTACATATATATTATATTGTTATCCATTGTTACTATATACTACATACTATTCGCCATATCTCCCAAAGTTATTTACATATTTTGACGAAAGAAAGGTAAAATTGAAGAGGAAACCCCTCCATTTTGTCCTGTTGCGATAAGTGTCCTTTGCCCTTGAAGAAACGTTAAAATTTCTCTTATAACGTTTGTTTCTGTTTTTTAGTTTTTTTCAAAATAAAACAGATTCGATTCCATTATATGTGGCTTTGACACACCATACTGTGGTTAACGAATGATAAAAGAGGAATATGTTACTGTGCCATTCAGAAGTACATACAGGGCATTCGTTAATATATGCAATTTCTTCACATTTTGAAAACCAAGTTAAACTTTCTGTACTACAAACCTGAATTTTGCATCACCCTGTATATTTTTTACAAATCTCAACCAAATATGCTAACTAAATTTCTACACATCATCATGGGAAACTAATGCACAAATTACTACAAACTGCACTAAAAAATGAACGTAGTACCTGTTGCTTTAGAAGAAATAGTTAACCCTCTCACGGCTGATGAGACCACGTGACACTCGTTGTAACTGGAAAATGTATGGCTTCAACCACTAATTTCTTCAATTTTTAAAAAACTTTCCTATTTGGTATATATATGTTGTTAGGCAACTATTCAACAATATAGCATATGTCATTCTACATATATATTATGTTATTAATCATTGTTACTATATACTACATACTATTCGCCATATCTTCCAAACTTATTTACATATTTTGACGAAATAAAGCTAAAATTGAAGAGGAAACCCCTCCACTTTGTCCTGTTGCGATAAGGGTCCTTTGCCCTTGAACAAACGTTAAAATTTCTTTTATAATGTTTGTTTCTGTTTTTTAGTTTTTTCAAAATAAAACAGATTCGATTCCATTATATGTGGCTTTGACACACCATTCTGTGGTTAACGAATGATAAAAGAGGAATATGTTACTGTGCCATTCAGAAGTACATACAGGGCATTCGTTAATATATGCACTTTCTTCACATTTTGAAAACCAATTTATACTTTCTGTACTACAAAACTGAATTTTGCATCACCCTGTATATTTTTTCGAAATCTCAACCAAATATGCTTACTAAATGTTCTACACATCATGATGGGAAAATAAATGCACAAATTACTACAAACTGCACTAAAAAATGAACGTAGTGCCTGTTGCTTTAGAAGAAATAGTGAACCCTCTCACGGCTGATGAGACCACGTGACACTCGTTGTAACTGGAAAATGTATGGCTTCAACCACTAATTTCTTCAATTTTTTTTAAAAACTCTCCTATTTGATACATATATGTTGTTAGGCAACTATTCAACAATATTGCATATGTCATTCTACATATATATTATATTCTTATAAATTGTTACTATATACTACATACTATTCGCCATATCTCCCAAAGTTATTTACATATTTTGACGAAAGAAAGGTAAAATTGAAGAGGAAACCCCTCCATTTTGTCCTGTTGCGATGAGTGTCCTTTGCCCTTGAAGAGACGTTCAAATTTCTCTTATAACGTTTGTTTCTGTTTTTTAGTTTTTTCAAAATAAAACAGATTCGGTTCCATTATATGTGGTTTGACACACCATACTGTGGTTAACGAATGATAAAAGAGGAATATGTTACTGTGCCATTCAGAAGTACATACAAGGCATTCGTTAATATATGCACTTTCTTCACATTTTGAAAACCAATTTATACTTTCTGTACTACAAAGATGAATTTTGCATCACCCTGTATATTTTTTACAAATCTCAACCAAATATGCTAACTAAATTTTCTACACATCATGATGGGAAACTAATGCACAAATTATTACAAACTGCACTAAAAAATGAACGTAGTACCTGTTGCTTTAGAAGAAATAGTTAACCCTCTCACGGCTGATGAGACCACGTGACACTCGTTGTAACTGGAAAATGTATGGCTTCAACCACTAATTTCTTCAATTTTTAAAAAACTTTCCTATTTGGTATATATATGTTGTTAGGCAACTATTCAACAATATAGCATATGTCATTCTACATATATATTATATTATTAATCATTGTTACTATATACTACATACTATTCGCCATATCTTCCAAACTTATTTACATATTTTGACGAAATAAAGCTAAAATTGAAGAGGAAACCCCTCCACTTTGTCCTGTTGCGATAAGGGTCCTTTGCCCTTGAAGAAACGTTAAAATTTCTTTTATAATTTTTTTTCTGTTTTTTAGTTTTTTCAAAATAAAACAGATTCGATTCCATTATATGTGGCTTTGACACACCATACTGTGGTTAACGAATGATAAAAGAGGAATATGTTACTGTGCCATTCAGAAGTACATACAGGGCATTCGTTAATATATGCACTTTCTTCACATTTTGAAAACCAATTTATACTTTCTGTACTACAAAGCTGAATTTTGCATCACCCTGTATATTTTTTCGAAATCTCAACCAAATATGCTAACTAAATGTTCTACACATCATGATGGGAAAGTAAATGCACAAATTACTACAAACTGCACAAAAAAATGAACGTAGTACCTGTTGCTTTAGAAGAAATAGTGAACCCTCTCACGGCTGATGAGACCACGTGACACTCGTTGTAACTGGAAAATGTATGGCTTCAACCACTAATTTCTTCAATTTTTTAAAAAAACTCTCCTATTTGGTACATATATGTTGTTAGGCAACTATTCAACAATATAGCATATGTCATTCTACATATATATTATATTCTTATCCATTGTTACTATATACTATTCGCCATATCTTCCAAAGTTATTTACATATTTTGACGAAAGAATGGTAAAATTGAAGGGCAAGCCCATCCATTTTGTACGGTTGTGTTACAGGTTCTTTGTCCTTGAAGAAACATTAAAATTCCTCTTATAACGTTTGTTTCTCTTTTTTAGTTTTTTTCAAAATAAAACAGATTCGATTCCATTATATGTGGCTTTGACACACCATACTATGGTTAACGAGTGATAAAAGAGGAATATGTTACTGTGCCATTCAGAAGTACATACAGGGCATTCGTTAATATATGCAATTTCTTCACATTTTGAAAACCAAGTTAAACTTTCTGTACGACAAAGCTGAATTTTGCATCACCCTGTATATTTTTTACAAATCTCAACCAAATATGCTAACTAAATGTTCTACACATCATCGTGGGAAACTAATGCACAAATTACTACAAACTGCACTAAAAAATGAACGTAGTACCTGTTGCTTTAGAAGAAATAGTTAACCCTCTCACGGCTGATGAGACCACGTGACACTCGTTGTAACTGGAAAATGTATGGCTTCAACCACTAATTTCTTCAATTTTTTTAAAAACTTTCTTATTTGGTATATATATGTTGTTAGGCAACTATTCAACAATATAGCATATGTCATTCTACATATATATTATATTGTTATCCATTGTTACTATATACTACATACTATTCGCCATATCTCCCAAAATTATTTACATATTTAGACGAAAGAAAGGTAAAATTGAAGAGGAAACCACTCCATTTTGTCCTGTTGCGATAATGGTCCTTTGCCCTTGAAGAAACATTAAAATTCCTTTTATAACGTTTGTTTCTGTTTTTTAGTATTTTTCAAAATAAAACAGATTCGATTCCATTATATGTGGCTTTGACACACCATACTGTGCTTAACGAATGATAAAAGAGGAATATGTTACTGTGCCATTCAGAAGTACATACAGGGCATTCGTTAATATATGCACTTTCTTCACATTTTGAAAACCAATTTATACTTTCTGTACTACAAAGCTGAATTTTGCATCACCCTGTATATTTTTTCCAAATCTCAACCAAATATGCTAACTAAATGTTCTACACATCATCATGGGAAAATAAATGCACAAATTACTACAAATTGCTCTAAAAAATGAACGTAGTACCTGTTTCTTTAGAAGAAATAGTTAACCCTCTCACGGCTGATGAGACCACGTGACACTCGTTGTAACTGGAAAATATATGGCTTCAACCACTAATTTCTTCAATTTTTTTAAAAAAACTCTCCTATTTGGTATATATGTTGTTAGGCAACTATTCAACAATATAGCATATGTCATTCTACATATATATTATATTCTTATCCATTGTTACTATATACTACATACTATTCGCCATATCTTCCAAACTTATTTACATATTTTGACGAAATAAAGCTAAAATTGAAGAGGAATCCTTTCCACTTTGTCCTGTTGCGATAAGGGTCCTTTGCCCTTGAACAAACGTTAAAATTTCTTTTATAAGGTTTGTTTCTGTTTTTTAGTTTTTTCAAAATAAAACAGATTCGATTCCATTATATGTGGCTTTGACACACCATTCTGTGGTTAACGAATGATAAAAGAGGAATATGTTACTGTGCCATTCAGAAGTACATACAGGGCATTCGTTAATATATGCACTTTCTTCACATTTTGAAAACCAATTTATACTTTCTGTACTACAAAGATGAATTTTGCATCACCCTGTATATTTTTTACAAATCTCAACCAAATATGCTAACTAAATTTTCTACACATCATGATGGGAAACTAATGCACAAATTATTACAAACTGCACTAAAAAATGAACGTAGTACCTGTTGCTTTAGAAGAAATAGTTAACCCTCTCACGGCTGATGAGACCACGTGACACTCGTTGTAACTGGAAAATGTATGGCTTCAACCACTAATTTCTTCAATTTTTAAAAAACTTTCCTATTTGGTATATATATGTTGTTAGGCAACTATTCAACAATATAGCATATGTCATTCTACATATATATTATATTATTAATCATTGTTACTATATACTACATACTATTCGCCATATCTTCCAAACTTATTTACATATTTTGACGAAATAAAGCTAAAATTGAAGAGGAAACCCCTCCACTTTGTCCTGTTGCGATAAGGGTCCTTTGCCCTTGAAGAAACGTTAAAATTTCTTTTATAATTTTTTTTCTGTTTTTTAGTTTTTTCAAAATAAAACAGATTCGATTCCATTATATGTGGCTTTGACACACCATACTGTGGTTAACGAATGATAAAAGAGGAATATGTTACTGTGCCATTCAGAAGTACAAACAGGGCATTCGTTAATATATGCACTTTCTTCACATTTTGAAAACCAATTTATACTTTCTGTACTACAAAGCTGAATTTTGCATCACCCTGTATATTTTTTCGAAATCTCAACCAAATATGCTAACTAAATGTTCTACACATCATGATGGGAAAGTAAATGCACAAATTACTACAAACTGCACAAAAAAATGAACGTAGTACCTGTTGCTTTAGAAGAAATAGTGAACCCTCTCACGGCTGATGAGACCACGTGACACTCGTTGTAACTGGAAAATGTATGGCTTCAACCACTAATTTCTTCAATTTTTTAAAAAAACTCTCCTATTTGGTACATATATGTTGTTAGGCAACTATTCAACAATATAGCATATGTCATTCTACATATATATTATATTCTTATCCATTGTTACTATATACTATTCGCCATATCTTCCAAAGTTATTTACATATTTTGACGAAAGAATGGTAAAATTGAAGGGCAAGCCCATCCATTTTGTACGGTTGTGTTACAGGTTCTTTGTCCTTGAAGAAACATTAAAATTCCTCTTATAACGTTTGTTTCTCTTTTTTAGTTTTTTTCAAAATAAAACAGATTCGATTCCATTATATGTGGCTTTGACACACCATACTATGGTTAACGAGTGATAAAAGAGGAATATGTTACTGTGCCATTCAGAAGTACATACAGGGCATTCGTTAATATATGCAATTTCTTCACATTTTGAAAACCAAGTTAAACTTTCTGTACGACAAAGCTGAATTTTGCATCACCCTGTATATTTTTTACAAATCTCAACCAAATATGCTAACTAAATGTTCTACACATCATCGTGGGAAACTAATGCACAAATTACTACAAACTGCACTAAAAAATGAACGTAGTACCTGTTGCTTTAGAAGAAATAGTTAACCCTCTCACGGCTGATGAGACCACGTGACACTCGTTGTAACTGGAAAATGTATGGCTTCAACCACTAATTTCTTCAATTTTTTTAAAAACTTTCTTATTTGGTATATATATGTTGTTAGGCAACTATTCAACAATATAGCATATGTCATTCTACATATATATTATATTGTTATCCATTGTTACTATATACTACATACTATTCGCCATATCTCCCAAAATTATTTACATATTTAGACGAAAGAAAGGTAAAATTGAAGAGGAAACCACTCCATTTTGTCCTGTTGCGATAATGGTCCTTTGCCCTTGAAGAAACATTAAAATTCCTTTTATAACGTTTGTTTCTGTTTTTTAGTTTTTTTCAAAATAAAACAGATTCGATTCCATTATATGTGGCTTTGACACACCATACTGTGCTTAACGAATGATAAAAGAGGAATATGTTACTGTGCCATTCAGAAGTACATACAGGGCATTCGTTAATATATGCACTTTCTTCACATTTTGAAAACCAATTTATACTTTCTGTACTACAAAGCTGAATTTTGCATCACCCTGTATATTTTTTCCAAATCTCAACCAAATATGCTAACTAAATGTTCTACACATCATCATGGGAAAATAAATGCACAAATTACTACAAATTGCTCTAAAAAATGAACGTAGTACCTGTTTCTTTAGAAGAAATAGTTAACCCTCTCACGGCTGATGAGACCACGTGACACTCGTTGTAACTGGAAAATATATGGCTTCAACCACTAATTTCTTCAATTTTTTTAAAAAAACTCTCCTATTTGGTATATATGTTGTTAGGCAACTATTCAACAATATAGCATATGTCATTCTACATATATATTATATTGTTATCCATTGTTACTATATACTACATACTATTCGCCATATCTTCCAAACTTATTTACATATTTTGACGAAATAAAGCTAAAATTGAAGAGGAATCCTTTCCACTTTGTCCTGTTGCGATAAGGGTCCTTTGCCCTTGAACAAACGTTAAAATTTCTTTTATAAGGTTTGTTTCTGTTTTTTAGTTTTTTCAAAATAAAACAGATTCGATTCCATTATATGTGGCTTTGACACACCATTCTGTGGTTAACGAATGATAAAAGAGGAATATGTTACTGTGCCATTCAGAAGTACATACAGGGCATTCGTTAATGTATGCACTTTCTTCACATTTTGAAAACCAATTTATACTTTCTGTACTACAAAACTGAATTTTGCATCACCCTGTATATTTTTTCGAAATCTCAACCAAATATGCTAACTAAATGTTCTACACATCATGATGGGAAAATAAATGCACAAATTACTACAAACTGCACAAAAAAATGAACGTAGTGCCTGTTGCTTTAGAAGAAATAGTGAACCCTCTCACGGCTGATGAGACCACGTGACACTCGTTGTAACTGGAAAATGTATGGCTTCAACCACTAATTTCTTCAATTTTTTTAAAAAACTCTCCTATTTGATACATATATGTTGTTAGGCAACTATTCAACAATATAGCATATGTCATTCTACATATATATTATATTCTTATACATTGTTACTATATACTACATACTATTCGCCATATCTCCCAAAAATATTTACATATTTTGACGAAAGAAAGGTAAAATTGAAGAGGAAACCCCTCCATTTTGTCCTGTTGCGATAAGTGTCCTTTGCCCTTGAAGAAACGTTCAAATTTCTCTTATAACGTTTGTTTCTGTTTTTTAGTTTTTTCAAAATAAAACAGATTCGATTCCATTATATGTGGTTTGACACACCATACTGTGGTTAACGAATGATAAAAGAGGAATATGTTACTGTGCCATTCAGAAGTACATACAGGGCATTCGTTAATATATGCACTTTCTTCACATTTTGAAAACCAATTTATACTTTCTGTACTACAAAGATGAATTTTGAATCACCCTGTATATTTTTTACAAATCTCAACCAAATATGCTAACTAAATTTTCTACACATCATGATGGGAAACTAATGCACAAATTACTACAAACTGTACTAAAAAATGAACGTAGTACCTGTTGCTTTAGAAGAAATAGTTAACCCTCTCACGGCTGATGAGACCACGTGACACTCGTTGTAACTGGAAAATGTATGGCTTCAACCACTAATTTCTTCAATTTTTAAAAAACTTTCCTATTTGGTATATATATGTTGTTAGGCAACTATTCAACAATATAGCATATGTCATTCTACATATATATTATATTATTAATCATTGTTACTATCTACTACATACTATTCGCCATATCTTCCAAACTTATTTACATATTTTGACGAAATAAAGCTAAAATTGAAGTGGAAACCCCTCCACTTTGTCCTGTTGCGATAAGGGTCCTTTGCCCTTGAAGAAACGTTAAAATTTCTTTTATAAGTTTTGTTTCTGTTTTTTAGTTTTTTCAAAATAAAACAGATTCGATTCCATTATATGTGGCTTTGACACACCATACTGTGGTTAACGAATGATAAAAGAGGAATATGTTACTGTGCCATTCAGAAGTACATACAGGGCATTCGTTAATATATGCAATTTCTTCACATTTTGAAAAACAATTTATACTTTCTGTACTACAAAGATGAATTTTGCATCACCCTGTATATTTTTTCGAAATCTCAACCAAATATGCTAACTAAATGTTCTACACATCATGATGGGGAAGTAAATGCACAAATTACTACAAACTGCACAAAAAAATGAACGTAGTACCTGTTGCTTTAGAAGAAATAGTGAACCCTCTCACGGCTGATGAGACCACGTGACACTCGTTGTAACTGGAAAATGTATGGCTTCAACCACTAATTTCTTCAATTTTTTTAAAAAACTCTCCTATTTGGTACATATATGTTGTTAGGCAACTATTCAACAATATAGCATATGTCATTCTACATATATATTATATTGTTAATCTTTGTTACTATATACTACATACTATTCGCCATATCTCCCAAAGTTATTTACATATGTTGACCAAAGAAAGGTAAAATTGAAGAGGAAACCCCTCCATTTTGTCCTGTTGCGATAAGTGTCCTTTGCCCTTGAAGAAACGTTAAAATTTCTCTTATAACGTTTGTTTCTGTTTTTTAGTTTTTTCAAAATAAAACAGATTCGATTCCATTATATGTGGCTTTGACACACCATACTGTGGTTAACGAATGATAAAAGAGGAACATGTTACTGTGCCATTCAGAAGTACATACAGGGCATTCGTTAATATATGCAATTTCTTCACATTTTGAAAACCAAGTTAAACTTTCTGTACTACAAACCTGAATTTTGCATCACCCTGTATACTTTTTACAAATCTCAACCAAATATGCTAACTAAATGTTCTACACATCATCATGGGAAACTAATGCACAAATTACTACAAACTGCACAAAAAAATGAACGTAGTACCTGTTGCTTTAGAAGAAATAGTTAACCCTCTCACGGCTGATGAGACCACGTGACACTCGTTGTAACTGGAAAATGTATGGCTTCAACCACTAATTTCTTCAATTTTTTTAAAAAACTCTCCTATTTGGTACATATATGTTGTTAGGCAACAATTCAACAATATAGCATATGTCATTCTACATATATATTATATTCTTATCCATTGTTACTATATACTACATACTATTCGTCATATCTCCCAAAGTTATTTACATATTTTGACGAAATAAAGCTCAAATTGAAGGGCAAACCCATCCATTTTGTACGGTTGCGTTACAGGTCCTTTGTCCTTGAAGAAACATTAAAATTCCTCTTATAACCTTTGTTTCTCTTTTTTAGTTTTTTCAAAATAAAACAGATTCGATTCCATTATATGTGGCTTTGACACACCATACTATGGTTAACGAATGATAAAAGAGGAATATGTTACTGTGCCATTAAGAAGTACATACAGGGCATTCGTTAATATATGCACTTTCTTCACATTTTGAAAACCAAGTTAAAATTTCTGTACTACAAAGCTGAGTTTTGCATCACCCTTTATATTTTTTACAAATCTCAACCAAATATGCTAACTAAATGTTCTACACATCATCATGGGAAACTAATGCACAAGTTACTACAAACTGCACTAAAGAATGAACGTAGTACCTGTTGCTTTAGAAGAAATAGTTAACCCTCTCACGGCTGATGAGACCACGTGACACTCGTTGTAACTGGAAAATGTATGGCTTCAACCATTAATTTCTTTAATATTTTTAAAAACTTTCCTATTTGGTATATATATGTTGTTAGGCAACTATTCAACAATATAGCATATGTCATTCTACATATATATTATATTGTTAATCTTTGTTACTATATACTACATACTATTCGCCATATCTCCCAAACTTATTTACATATTTTGACAAAATAAAGCTAAAATTGAAGAGGAAACCCCTCCACTTTGTCCTGTTGCGATAAGGGTCCTTTGCCCTTGAAGAAACATTAAAATTCCTCTTATAACGTTTGTTTCTCTTTTTTAGTTTTTTCAAAATAAAACAGATTCGATTCCATTATATGTGGCTTTGACACACCATACTGTGGTTAACGAATGATAAAAGAGGAATATGTTACTGTGCCATTCAGAAGTACATACAGGGCATTCGTTAATATATGCACTTTCTTCACATTTTGAAAACCAATTTATACTTTCTGAACTACAAAGATGAATTTTGCATCACCCTGTATATTTTTTGGAAATCTCAACCAAATATGCTAACTAAATGTTCTACACATCATGATGGGAAAATAAATGCACAAATTACTACAAACTGCACAAAAAAATGAACGTAGTGCCTGTTGCTTTAGAAGAAATAGTTAACCCTCTCACGGCTGATGAGACCACGTGACACTCGTTGTAACTGGAAAGTGTATGGCTTCAACCACTAATTTCTTCAATTTTTAAAAAACTTTCCTATTTGGTATATATATGTTGTTAGGCAACTATTCAACAATATAGCATATGTCATTCTACATATATATTATATTATTAATCATTGTTACTATCTACTACATACTATTCGCCATATCTTCCAAACTTATTTACATATTTTGACGAAATAAAGCTAAAATTGAAGTGGAAACCCCTCCACTTTGTCCTGTTGCGATAAGGGTCCTTTGCCCTTGAAGAAACGTTAAAATTTCTTTTATAAGTTTTGTTTCTGTTTTTTAGTTTTTTCAAAATAAAACAGATTCGATTCCATTATATGTGGCTTTGACACACCATACTGTGGTTAACGAATGATAAAAGAGGAATATGTTACTGTGCCATTCAGAAGTACATACAGGGCATTCGTTAATATATGCAATTTCTTCACATTTTGAAAACCAATTTATACTTTCTGTACTACAAAGATGAATTTTGCATCACCCTGTATATTTTTTCGAAATCTCAACCAAATATGCTAACTAAATGTTCTACACATCATGATGGGGAAGTAAATGCACAAATTACTACAAACTGCACAAAAAAATGAACGTAGTACCTGTTGCTTTAGAAGAAATAGTGAACCCTCTCACGGCTGATGAGACCACGTGACACTCGTTGTAACTGGAAAATGTATGGCTTCAACCACTAATTTCTTCAATTTTTTTAAAAAACTCTCCTATTTGGTACATATATGTTGTTAGGCAACTATTCAACAATATAGCATATGTCATTCTACATATATATTATATTGTTAATCTTTGTTACTATATACTACATACTATTCGCCATATCTCCCAAAGTTATTTACATATTTTGACCAAAGAAAGGTAAAATTGAAGAGGAAACCCCTCCATTTTGTCCTGTTGCGATAAGTGTCCTTTGCCCTTGAAGAAAAGTTAAAATTTCTCTTATAACGTTTGTTTCTGTTTTTTAGTTTTTTTCAAAATAAAACAGATTCGATTCCATTATATGTGGCTTTGACACACCATACTGTGGTTAACGAATGATAAAAGAGGAACATGTTACTGTGCCATTCAGAAGTACATACAGGGCATTCGTTAATATATGCAATTTCTTCACATTTTGAAAACCAAGTTAAACTTTCTGTACTACAAACCTGAATTTTGCATCACCCTGTATATTTTTTACAAATCTCAACCAAATATGCTAACTTAATTTTCTACACATCATCATGGGAAACTAATGCACAAATTACTACAAACTGCACTAAAAAATGAAAGTAGTACCTGTTGCTTTATAAGAAATAGTTAACCCTCTCACGGCTGATGAGACCACGTGACACTCGTTGTAACTGGAAAATGTATGGCTTCAACCACTAATTTCTTCAATTTTTAAAAAACTTTCCTATTTGGTATATATATGTTGTTAGGCAACTATTCAACAATATAGCATATGTCATTCTACATATATATTATGTTATTAATCATTGTTACTATATACTACATACTATTCGCCATATCTTCCAAACTTATTTACATATTTTGACAAAATAAAGCTAAAATTAAAGAGGAAACCCCTCCACTTTGTCCTGTTGCGATAAGGGTCCTTTGCCCTTGAAGAAACATTAAAATTCCTCTTATAACGTTTGTTTCTCTTTTTTAGTTTTTTCAAAATAAAACAGATTCGATTCCATTATATGTGGCTTTGACACACCATACTGTGCTTAACGAATGATAAAAGAGGAATATGTTACTGTGCCATTCAGAAGTACATACAGGGCATTCGTTAATATATGGAATTTCTTCACATTTTGAAATCCAAGTTAAAATTTCTGTACTACAAAGCTGAATTTTGCATCACCCTGTATATTTTTTACAAATCTCAACCAAATATGCTAACTAAATGTTCTACACATCATCATGGGAAACTAATGCACAAATTACTACAAACTGCACTAAAAAATGAACGTAGTACCTGTTGCTTTAGAAGAAATAGTTAACCCTCTCACGGCTGATGAGACCACGTGACACTCGTTGTAACTGGAAAATGTATGGCTTCAACCATTAATTTCTTCAATATTTTTAAAAACTTTCCTATTTGGTATATATATGTTGTTAGACAACTATTCAACAATATAGCAAATGTCATTCTACATATATATTATATTTGTTAATCTTTGTTACTATATACTACATACTATTCGCCATATCTCCCAAACTTATTTACATATTTTGACGAAATAAAGCTCAAATTGAAGAGGAAACCCCTCCACTTTGTCTTGTTGCGATAAGGGTCTTTTGCCCTTGAAGAAACATTAAAATTCCTCTTATAACGTTTGTTTCTCATTTATAGTTTTTTCAAAATAAAACAGATTCGATTCCATTATATGTGGCTTTGACAAACCATACTGTGGTTAACGAATGATAAAAGAGGAATATGTTACTGTGCCATTCAGAAGTACATACAGGGCATTCGTTAATATATGCACTTTCTTCACATTTTGAAAACCAATTTATACTTTCTGTACTACAAAGCTGAATTTTGCATCACCATGTATATTTTTTCGAAATCTCAACCAAATATGCTAACTAAATGTTCTACACATCATGATGGGAAAATAAATGCACAAATTACTACAAACTGCACAAAAAAATGAACGTAGTGCCTGTTGCTTTAGAAGAAATAGAGAACCCTTTCACGGCTGATGAGACCACGTGACACTCGTTGTAACTGGAAAATGTATGGCTATAACCACTAATTTCTTCAATTTTTTTAAAAAACTCTCCTATTTGGTATATATATGTTGTTAGGCAACTATTCAACAATATAGCATATGTCATTCTACATATATATTATTTTATTAATCATTGTTACTATATACTACATACTATTCGCCATATCTTAAAAACTTATTTACATATTTTGACGAAATAAAGCTAAAATTGAAGAGGAAACTCCTCCACTTTGTCCTGCTGCGATAAGGGTCCTTTGCCCTTGAAGAAACGTTAAAATTTCTTTTATAAGGTTTGTTTCTGTTTTTTAGTTTTTTCAAAATAAAACAGATTCGATTCCATTATATGTGGCTTTTTCACACCATACTGTGGTTAACGAATGATAAAAGAGGAATATGTTACTGTGCCATTCAGAAGTACATACAGGGCATTCGTTAATATATGCACTTTCTTCACATTTTGAAAACCAATTTATACTTTCTGTACTACAAAGATGAATTTTGCATCACCCTGTATATTTTTTCGAAATCTCAACCAAATATGCTACTAAATGTTCTACACATCATGATGGGAAAATAAATGCACAAATTACTACAAACTGCACAAAAAAATGAACGTAGTACCTGTTTCTTTAGAAGAAATAGTGAACCCTCTCACGGCTGATGAGACCACGTGACACTCGTTGTAACTGGAAAATGTATGGCTTCAACCACTAATTTCTTCAATTTTTTTAAAAAACTCTCCTATTTGGTACATATATGTTGTTAGGCAACTATTCAACAATATAGCATATGTCATTCTACATATATATTATATTGTTAATCTTTGTTACTATATACTACATACTATTCGCCATATCTCCCAAAGTTATTTACATATTTTGACCAAAGAAAGGTAAAATTGAAGAGGAAACCCCTCCATTTTGTCCTGTTGCGATAAGTGTCCTTTGCCCTTGAAGAAACGTTAAAATTTCTCTTATAACGTTTGTTTCTGTTTTTTAGTTTTTTTCAAAATAAAACAGATTCGATTCCATTATATGTGGCTTTGACACACCATACTGTGGTTAACGAATGATAAAAGAGGAACATGTTACTGTGCCATTCAGAAGTACATACAGGGCATTCGTTAATATATGCAATTTCTTCACATTTTGAAAACCAAGTTAAACTTTCTGTACTACAAACCTGAATTTTGCATCACCCTGTATATTTTTTACAAATCTCAACCAAATATGCTAACTTAATTTTCTACACATCATCATGGGAAACTAATGCACAAATTACTACAAACTGCACTAAAAAATGAAAGTAGTACCTGTTGCTTTATAAGAAATAGTTAACCCTCTCACGGCTGATGAGACCACGTGACACTCGTTGTAACTGGAAAATGTATGGCTTCAACCACTAATTTCTTCAATTTTTAAAAAACTTTCCTATTTGGTATATATATGTTGTTAGGCAACTATTCAACAATATAGCATATGTCATTCTACATATATATTATGTTATTAATCATTGTTACTATATACTACATACTATTCGCCATATCTTCCAAACTTATTTACATATTTTGACAAAATAAAGCTAAAATTAAAGAGGAAACCCCTCCACTTTGTCCTGTTGCGATAAGGGTCCTTTGCCCTTGAAGAAACATTAAAATTCCTCTTATAACGTTTGTTTCTCTTTTTTAGTTTTTTCAAAATAAAACAGATTCGATTCCATTATATGTGGCTTTGACACACCATACTGTGGTTAACGAATGATAAAAGAGGAATATGTTACTGTGCCATTCAGAAGTACATACAGGGCATTCGTTAATATATGCACTTTCTTCACATTTTGAAAACCAATTTATACTTTCTGAACTACAAAGATGAATTTTGCATCACCCTGTATACTTTTTACAAATCTCAACCAAATATGCTAACTAAATGTTCTACACATCATCATGGGAAACTAATGCACAAATTACTACAAACTGCACAAAAAAATGAACGTAGTACCTGTTGCTTTAGAAGAAATAGTTAACCCTCTCACGGCTGATGAGACCACGTGACACTCGTTGTAACTGGAAAATGTATGGCTTCAACCACTAATTTCTTCAATTTTTTTAAAAAACTCTCCTATTTGGTACATATATGTTGTGAGGCAACTATTCAACAATATAGCATATGTCATTCTACATATATATTATATTCTTATCCATTGTTACTATATACTACATACTATTCGCCATATCTCCCAAAGTATTTTCCATATTTTGACGAAATAAAGCTAAAATTGAAGAGAAAACCCCCCCACTTTGTCCTGTTGCGATAAGGGTCCTTTGCCCTTGAAGAAACATTAAAATTCCTCTTATAACGTTTGTTTCTCTTTTTTAGTTTTTTCAAAATAAAACAGATTCGATTCCATTATATGTGGCTTTGACACACCATACTGTGCTTAACGAATGATAAAAGAGGAATATGTTACTGTGCCATTCAGAAGTACATACAGGGCATTCGTTAATATATGGAATTTCTTCACATTTTGAAAACCAAGTTAAAATTTCTGTACTACAAAGCTGAATTTTGCATCACCCTGTATATTTTTTACAAATCTCAACCAAATATGCTAACTAAATGTTCTACACATCATCATGGGAAACTAATGCACAAATTACTACAAACTGCACTAAAAAATGAACGTAGTACCTGTTGCTTTAGAAGAAATAGTTAACCCTCTCACGGCTGATGAGACCACGTGACACTCGTTGTAACTGGAAAATGTATGGCTTCAACCATTAATTTCTTCAATATTTTTAAAAACTTTCCTATTTGGTATATATATGTTGTTAGACAACTATTCAACAATATAGCAAATGTCATTCTACATATATATTATATTTGTTAATCTTTGTTACTATATACTACATACTATTCGCCATATCTCCCAAACTTATTTACATATTTTGACGAAATAAAGCTCAAATTGAAGAGGAAACCCCTCCACTTTGTCTTGTTGCGATAAGGGTCCTTTGCCCTTGAAGAAACATTAAAATTCCTCTTATAACGTTTGTTTCTCATTTATAGTTTTTTCAAAATAAAACAGATTCGATTCCATTATATGTGGCTTTGACAAACCATACTGTGGTTAACGAATGATAAAAGAGGAATATGTTACTGTGCCATTCAGAAGTACATACAGGGCATTCGTTAATATATGCACTTTCTTCACATTTTGAAAACCAATTTATACTTTCTGTACTACAAAGCTGAATTTTGCATCACCATGTATATTTTTTCGAAATCTCAACCAAATATGCTAACTAAATGTTCTACACATCATGATGGGAAAATAAATGCACAAATTACTACAAACTGCACAAAAAAATGAACGTAGTGCCTGTTGCTTTAGAAGAAATAGAGAACCCTTTCACGGCTGATGAGACCACGTGACACTCGTTGTAACTGGAAAATGTATGGCTATAACCACTAATTTCTTCAATTTTTTTAAAAAACTCTCCTATTTGGTATATATATGTTGTTAGGCAACTATTCAACAATATAGCATATGTCATTCTACATATATATTATTTTATTAATCATTGTTACTATATACTACATACTATTCGCCATATCTTAAAAACTTATTTACATATTTTGACGAAATAAAGCTAAAATTGAAGAGGAAACTCCTCCACTTTGTCCTGCTGCGATAAGGGTCCTTTGCCCTTGAAGAAACGTTAAAATTTCTTTTATAAGGTTTGTTTCTGTTTTTTAGTTTTTTCAAAATAAAACAGATTCGATTCCATTATATGTGGCTTTTTCACACCATACTGTGGTTAACGAATGATAAAAGAGGAATATGTTACTGTGCCATTCAGAAGTACATACAGGGCATTCGTTAATATATGCACTTTCTTCACATTTTGAAAACCAATTTATACTTTCTGTACTACAAAGATGAATTTTGCATCACCCTGTATATTTTTTCGAAATCTCAACCAAATATGCTACTAAATGTTCTACACATCATGATGGGAAAATAAATGCACAAATTACTACAAACTGCACAAAAAAATGAACGTAGTACCTGTTTCTTTAGAAGAAATAGTGAACCCTCTCACGGCTGATGAGACCACGTGACACTCGTTGTAACTGGAAAATGTATGGCTTCAACCACTAATTTCTTCAATTTTTTTAAAAAACTCTCCTATTTGGTACATATATGTTGTTAGGCAACTATTCAACAATATAGCATATGTCATTCTACATATATATTATATTGTTAATCTTTGTTACTATATACTACATACTATTCGCCATATCTCCCAAAGTTATTTACATATTTTGACCAAAGAAAGGTAAAATTGAAGAGGAAACCCCTCCATTTTGTCCTGTTGCGATAAGTGTCCTTTGCCCTTGAAGAAACGTTAAAATTTCTCTTATAACGTTTGTTTCTGTTTTTTAGTTTTTTTCAAAATAAAACAGATTCGATTCCATTATATGTGGCTTTGACACACCATACTGTGGTTAACGAATGATAAAAGAGGAACATGTTACTGTGCCATTCAGAAGTACATACAGGGCATTCGTTAATATATGCAATTTCTTCACATTTTGAAAACCAAGTTAAACTTTCTGTACTACAAACCTGAATTTTGCATCACCCTGTATATTTTTTACAAATCTCAACCAAATATGCTAACTTAATTTTCTACACATCATCATGGGAAACTAATGCACAAATTACTACAAACTGCACTAAAAAATGAAAGTAGTACCTGTTGCTTTATAAGAAATAGTTAACCCTCTCACGGCTGATGAGACCACGTGACACTCGTTGTAACTGGAAAATGTATGGCTTCAACCACTAATTTCTTCAATTTTTAAAAAACTTTCCTATTTGGTATATATATGTTGTTAGGCAACTATTCAACAATATAGCATATGTCATTCTACATATATATTATGTTATTAATCATTGTTACTATATACTACATACTATTCGCCATATCTTCCAAACTTATTTACATATTTTGACAAAATAAAGCTAAAATTAAAGAGGAAACCCCTCCACTTTGTCCTGTTGCGATAAGGGTCCTTTGCCCTTGAAGAAACATTAAAATTCCTCTTATAACGTTTGTTTCTCTTTTTTAGTTTTTTCAAAATAAAACAGATTCGATTCCATTATATGTGGCTTTGACACACCATACTGTGGTTAACGAATGATAAAAGAGGAATATGTTACTGTGCCATTCAGAAGTACATACAGGGCATTCGTTAATATATGCACTTTCTTCACATTTTGAAAACCAATTTATACTTTCTGAACTACAAAGATGAATTTTGCATCACCCTGTATACTTTTTACAAATCTCAACCAAATATGCTAACTAAATGTTCTACACATCATCATGGGAAACTAATGCACAAATTACTACAAACTGCACAAAAAAATGAACGTAGTACCTGTTGCTTTAGAAGAAATAGTTAACCCTCTCACGGCTGATGAGACCACGTGACACTCGTTGTAACTGGAAAATGTATGGCTTCAACCACTAATTTCTTCAATTTTTTTAAAAAACTCTCCTATTTGGTACATATATGTTGTTAGGCAACTATTCAACAATATAGCATATGTCATTCTACATATATATTATATTCTTATCCATTGTTACTATATACTACATACTATTCGCCATATCTCCCAAAGTATTTTCCATATTTTGACGAAATAAAGCTAAAATTGAAGAGAAAACCCCCCCACTTTGTCCTGTTGCGATAAGGGTCCTTTGCCCTTGAAGAAACATTAAAATTCCTCTTATAACGTTTGTTTCTCTTTTTTAGTTTTTTCAAAATAAAACAGATTCGATTCCATTATATGTGGCTTTGACACACCATACTGTGCTTAACGAATGATAAAAGAGGAATATGTTACTGTGCCATTCAGAAGTACATACAGGGCATTCGTTAATATATGGAATTTCTTCACATTTTGAAAACCAAGTTAAAATTTCTGTACTACAAAGCTGAATTTTGCATCACCCTGTATATTTTTTACAAATCTCAACCAAATATGCTAACTAAATGTTCTACACATCATCATGGGAAACTAATGCACAAATTACTACAAACTGCACTAAAAAATGAACGTAGTACCTGTTGCTTTAGAAGAAATAGTTAACCCTCTCACGGCTGATGAGACCACGTGACACTCGTTGTAACTGGAAAATGTATGGCTTCAACCATTAATTTCTTCAATATTTTTAAAAACTTTCCTATTTGGTATATATATGTTGTTAGACAACTATTCAACAATATAGCAAATGTCATTCTACATATATATTATATTTGTTAATCTTTGTTACTATATACTACATACTATTCGCCATATCTCCCAAACTTATTTACATATTTTGACGAAATAAAGCTCAAATTGAAGAGGAAACCCCTCCACTTTGTCTTGTTGCGATAAGGGTCCTTTGCCCTTGAAGAAACATTAAAATTCCTCTTATAACGTTTGTTTCTCATTTATAGTTTTTTCAAAATAAAACAGATTCGATTCCATTATATGTGGCTTTGACAAACCATACTGTGGTTAACGAATGATAAAAGAGGAATATGTTACTGTGCCATTCAGAAGTACATACAGGGCATTCGTTAATATATGCACTTTCTTCACATTTTGAAAACCAATTTATACTTTCTGTACTACAAAGCTGAATTTTGCATCACCATGTATATTTTTTCGAAATCTCAACCAAATATGCTAACTAAATGTTCTACACATCATGATGGGAAAATAAATGCACAAATTACTACAAACTGCACAAAAAAATGAACGTAGTGCCTGTTGCTTTAGAAGAAATAGAGAACCCTTTCTCGGCTGATGAGACCACGTGACACTCGTTGTAACTGGAAAATGTATGGCTATAACCACTAATTTCTTCAATTTTTTTAAAAAACTCTCCTATTTGGTATATATATGTTGTTAGGCAACTATTCAACAATATAGCATATGTCATTCTACATATATATTATTTTATTAATCATTGTTACTATATACTACATACTATTCGCCATATCTTAAAAACTTATTTACATATTTTGACGAAATAAAGCTAAAATTGAAGAGGAAACTCCTCCACTTTGTCCTGCTGCGATAAGGGTCCTTTGCCCTTGAAGAAACGTTAAAATTTCTTTTATAAGGTTTGTTTCTGTTTTTTAGTTTTTTCAAAATAAAACAGATTCGATTCCATTATATGTGGCTTTTTCACACCATACTGTGGTTAACGAATGATAAAAGAGGAATATGTTACAGTGCCATTCAGAAGTACATACAGGGCATTCGTTAATATATGCACTTTCTTCACATTTTGAAAACCAATTTATACTTTCTGTACTACAAAGATGAATTTTGCATCACCCTGTATATTTTTTCGAAATCTCAACCAAATATGCTACTAAATGTTCTACACATCATGATGGGAAAATAAATGCACAAATTACTACAAACTGCACAAAAAAATGAACGTAGTACCTGTTGCTTTAGAAGAAATAGTTAACCCTCTCACGGCTGATGAGACCACGTGACACTCGTTGTAACTGGAAAATGTATGGCTTCAACCACTAATTTCTTCAATTTTTTTTAAAAACTCTCCTATTTGGTACATATATCTTGTTAGGCAACTATTCAACAATATAGCATATGTCATTCTACATATATATTATATTGTTAATCTTTGTTACTATATACTACATACTATTCGCCATATCTCCCAAACTTATTTACATATTTTGACGAAATAAAGCTCAAATTGAAGAGGAAACCCCTCCACTTTGTCTTGTTGCGATAAGGGTCCTTTGCCCTTGAAGAAACATTAAAATTCCTCTTATAACGTTTGTTTCTCATTTATAGTTTTTTCAAAATAAAACAGATTCGATTCCATTATATGTGGCTTTGACAAACCATACTGTGGTTAACGAATGATAAAAGAGGAATATGTTACTGTGCCATTCAGAAGTACATACAGGGCATTCGTTAATATATGCACTTTCTTCACATTTTGAAAACCAATTTATACTTTCTGTACTACAAAGCTGAATTTTGCATCACCATGTATATTTTTTCGAAATCTCAACCAAATATGCTAACTAAATGTTCTACACATCATGATGGGAAAATAAATACACAAATTACTACAAACTGCACAAAAAAATGAACGTAGTGCCTGTTGCTTTAGAAGAAATAGAGAACCCTTTCACGGCTGATGAGACCACGTGACACTCGTTGTAACTGGAAAATGTATGGCTATAACCACTAATTTCTTCAATTTTTTTAAAAAACTCTCCTATTTGGTATATATATGTTGTTAGGCAACTATTCAACAATATAGCATATGTCATTCTACATATATATTATTTTATTAATCATTGTTACTATATACTACATACTATTCGCCATATCTTAAAAACTTATTTACATATTTTGACGAAATAAAGCTAAAATTGAAGAGGAAACTCCTCCACTTTGTCCTGCTGCGATAAGGGTCCTTTGCCCTTGAAGAAACGTTAAAATTTCTTTTATAAGGTTTGTTTCTGTTTTTTAGTTTTTTCAAAATAAAACAGATTCGATTCCATTATATGTGGCTTTTTCACACCATACTGTGGTTAACGAATGATAAAAGAGGAATATGTTACTGTGCCATTCAGAAGTACATACAGGGCATTCGTTAATATATGCACTTTCTTCACATTTTGAAAACCAATTTATACTTTCTGTACTACAAAGATGAATTTTGCATCACCCTGTATATTTTTTCGAAATCTCAACCAAATATGCTACTAAATGTTCTACACATCATGATGGGAAAATAAATGCACAAATTACTACAAACTGCACAAAAAAATGAACGTAGTACCTGTTGCTTTAGAAGAAATAGTGAACCCTCTCACGGCTGATGAGACCACGTGACACTCGTTGTAACTGGAAAATGTATGGCTTCAACCACTAATTTCTTCAATTTTTTTAAAAAACTCTCCTATTTGGTACATATATGTTGTTAGGCAACTATTCAACAATATAGCATATGTCATTCTACATATATATTATATTGTTAATCTTTGTTACTATATACTACATACTATTCGCCATATCTCCCAAAGTTATTTACATATTTTGACCAAAGAAAGGTAAAATTGAAGAGGAAACCCCTCCATTTTGTCCTGTTGCGATAAGTGTCCTTTGCCCTTGAAGAAATGTTAAAATTTCTCTTATAACGTTTGTTTCTGTTTTTTAGTTTTTTTCAAAATAAAACAGATTCGATTCCATTATATGTGGCTTTGACACACCATACTGTGGTTAACGAATGATAAAAGAGGAACATGTTACTGTGCCATTCAGAAGTACATACAGGGCATTCGTTAATATATGCAATTTCTTCACATTTTGAAAACCAAGTTAAACTTTCTGTACTACAAACCTGAATTTTGCATCACCCTGTATATTTTTTACAAATCTCAACCAAATATGCTAACTTAATTTTCTACACATCATCATGGGAAACTAATGCACAAATTACTACAAACTGCACTAAAAAATGAAAGTAGTACCTGTTGCTTTATAAGAAATAGTTAACCCTCTCACGGCTGATGAGACCACGTGACACTCGTTGTAACTGGAAAATGTATGGCTTCAACCACTAATTTCTTCAATTTTTAAAAAACTTTCCTATTTGGTATATATATGTTGTTAGGCAACTATTCAACAATATAGCATATGTCATTCTACATATATATTATGTTATTAATCATTGTTACTATATACTACATACTATTCGCCATATCTTCCAAACTTATTTACATATTTTGACAAAATAAAGCTAAAATTAAAGAGGAAACCCCTCCACTTTGTCCTGTTGCGATAAGGGTCCTTTGCCCTTGAAGAAACATTAAAATTCCTCTTATAACGTTTGTTTCTCTTTTTTAGTTTTTTCAAAATAAAACAGATTCGATTCCATTATATGTGGCTTTGACACACCATACTGTGGTTAACGAATGATAAAAGAGGAATATGTTACTGTGCCATTCAGAAGTACATACAGGGCATTCGTTAATATATGCACTTTCTTCACATTTTGAAAACCAATTTATACTTTCTGAACTACAAAGATGAATTTTGCATCACCCTGTATACTTTTTACAAATCTCAACCAAATATGCTAACTAAATGTTCTACACATCATCATGGGAAACTAATGCACAAATTACTACAAACTGCACAAAAAAATGAACGTAGTACCTGTTGCTTTAGAAGAAATAGTTAACCCTCTCACGGCTGAAGAGACCACGTGACACTCGTTGTAACTGGAAAATGTATGGCTTCAACCACTAATTTCTTCAATTTTTTTAAAAAACTCTCCTATTTGGTACATATATGTTGTTAGGCAACTATTCAACAATATAGCATATGTCATTCTACATATATATTATATTCTTATCCATTGTTACTATATACTACATACTATTCGCCATATCTCCCAAAGTATTTTCCATATTTTGACGAAATAAAGCTAAAATTGAAGAGAAAACCCCCCCACTTTGTCCTGTTGCGATAAGGGTCCTTTGCCCTTGAAGAAACATTAAAATTCCTCTTATAACGTTTGTTTCTCTTTTTTAGTTTTTTCAAAATAAAACAGATTCGATTCCATTATATGTGGCTTTGACACACCATACTGTGCTTAACGAATGATAAAAGAGGAATATGTTACTGTGCCATTCAGAAGTACATACAGGGCATTCGTTAATATATGGAATTTCTTCACATTTTGAAAACCAAGTTAAAATTTCTGTACTACAAAGCTGAATTTTGCATCACCCTGTATATTTTTTACAAATCTCAACCAAATATGCTAACTAAATGTTCTACACATCATCATGGGAAACTAATGCACAAATTACTACAAACTGCACTAAAAAATGAACGTAGTACCTGTTGCTTTAGAAGAAATAGTTAACCCTCTCACGGCTGATGAGACCACGTGACACTCGTTGTAACTGGAAAATGTATGGCTTCAACCATTAATTTCTTCAATATTTTTAAAAACTTTCCTATTTGGTATATATATGTTGTTAGACAACTATTCAACAATATAGCAAATGTCATTCTACATATATATTATATTTGTTAATCTTTGTTACTATATACTACATACTATTCGCCATATCTCCCAAACTTATTTACATATTTTGACGAAATAAAGCTCAAATTGAAGAGGAAACCCCTCCACTTTGTCTTGTTGCGATAAGGGTCCTTTGCCCTTGAAGAAACATTAAAATTCAGCTTATAACCTTTGTTTCTCTTTTTTAGTTTTTTCAAAATAAAACAGATTCGATTCCATTATATGTGGCTTTGACACACCATACTGTGGTTAACGAATGATAAAAGAGGAATATGTTACTGTGCCATTCAGAAGTACATACAGGGCATTCGTTAATATATGCACTTTCTTCACATTTTGAAAACCAATTTATACTTTCTGTACTACAAAGATGAATTTTGCAACATCCTGTATATTTTTTCGAAATCTCAACCAAATATGCTAACTAAAGGTTCTACACATCATGATGGGAAAATAAATGCACAAATTACTACAAACTGCACAAAAAAATGAACGTAGTACCTGTTGCTTTAGAAGAAATAGTGAACCCTCTCACGGCTGATGAGACCACGTGACACTCGTTGTAACTGGAAAATGTATGGCTTCAACCACTAATTTCTTCAATTTTTTTTAAAAACTCTCCTATTTGGTACATATATGTTGTTAGGCAACTATTCAACAATATAGCATATGTCATTCTACATATATATTATATTCTTATCCATTGTTACTATATACTACATACTATTCGCCATATCTCCCAAAGTTATTTACATATTTGACGAAATAAAGCTCAAATTGAAGGGCAAACCCATCCATTTTGTACGGTTGCGTTACAGGTCCTTTGTCCTTGAAGAAACATTAAAATTCCTCTTATAACGTATGTTTCTGTTTTTTAGTTTTTTCAAAATAAAACAGATTCGATTCCATTATATGTGGCTTTGACACACCATACTATGGTTAACGAATGATAAAAGAGGAATATGTTACTGTGCCATTCAGAAGTACATACAGGGCATTCGTTAATATATGCACTTTCTTCACATTTTGAAAACCAAGTTAAAATTTCTGTACTACAAAGCTGAATTTTGCATCACCCTGTATATTTTTTACAAATCTCAACCAAATATGCTAACTAAATGTTCTACACATCATCATGGGAAGCTAATGCACAAATTACTACAAACTGCACAAAAAAATGAACGTAGTACCTGTTGCTTTAGAAGAAATAGTTAACTCTCTCACGGCTGATGAGACCACGTGACACTCGTTGTAACTGGAAAATGTATGGCTTCAACCATTAATTTCTTCAATATTTTTAAAAACTTTCCTATTTGGTATATATATGTTGTTAGGCAACTATTCAACAATATAGCATATGTCATTCTACATATATATTATATTGTTAACCTTTGTTACTATATACTACATACTATTCGCATTATCTCCCAAACTTATTTACATATTTTGACGAAATAAAGCTAAAATTCAAGAGGAAACCCCTCCACTTTGTCCTGTTGCGATAAGGGTCCTTTGCCCTTGAAGAAACATTAAAATTCCTCTTATAACGTTTGTTTCTCATTTATAGTTTTTTCAAAATAAAACAGATTCGATTCCATTATATGTGGCTTTGACAAACCATACTGTGGTTAACGAATGATAAAAGAGGAATATGTTACTGTGCCATTCAGAAGTACATACAGGGCATTCGTTAATATATGCACTTTCTTCACATTTTGAAAACCAATTTATACTTTCTGTACTACAAAGCTGAATTTTGCATCACCATGTATATTTTTTCGAAATCTCAACCAAATATGCTAACTAAATGTTCTACACATCATGATGGGAAAATAAATGCACAAATTACTACAAACTGCACAAAAAAATGAACGTAGTGCCTGTTGCTTTAGAAGAAATAGAGAACCCTTTCACGGCTGATGAGACCACGTGACACTCGTTGTAACTGGAAAATGTATGGCTTCAACCACTAATTTCTTCAATTTTTTTAAAAACTTTCCTATTTGGTATATATATGCTGTTAGGCAACTATTCAACAATATAGCATATGTCATTCTACATATATATTATATTGTTAATCATTGTTACTATATACTACATACTATTCGCCATATCTTCCAAAGTTATTTACATGTTTTGACGAAAGAAAGGTAAAATTGAAGAGGAAACCCCTCCATTTTGTCCTGTTGCGATAAGTTTCCTTTGCCCTTGAAGAAACATTAAAATTTCTCTTATAAAGTTTGTTTCTCTTTTTTAGTTTTTTCAAAATAAAACAGATTCGATTCCATTATATGTGGCTTTGACACACCATACTGTGCTTAACGAATGATAAAAGAGGAATATGTTACTGTGCCATTCAGAAGTACATACAGGGCATTCGTTAATATATGCAATTTCTTCACATTTTGAAAACCAAGTTAAACTTTCTGTACTACAAAACTGAATTTTGCATCACCCTGTATATTTTTTACAAATCTCAACCAAATATGCTAACTAAATTTTCTACACATCATCATGGGAAACTAATGCACAAATTACTACAAACTGCACTAAAAAATGAACGTAGTACCTGTTGCTTTAGAAGAAATAGTGAACCCTCTCACGGCTGATGAGACCACGTGACACTCGTTGTAACTGGAAAATGTATGGCTTCAACCACTAATTTCTTCAATTTTTTTAAAAACTTTCCTATTTGGTATATATATGTTGTTAGGCAACTATTCAACAATATAGCATATGTCATTCTACATATATACTATATTGTTATCCATTGTTACTATATACTACATACTATTCGCCATATCTCCCAAAATTATTTACATATTTAGACGAAAGAAAGGTAAAATTGAAGAGAAAACCACTCCATTTTGTCCTGTTGCGATAATGGTACTTTGCCCTTGAAGAAACATTAAAATTCCTTTTATAACCTTTGTTTCTGTTTTTTAGTTTTTTCACAATAAAACAGATTCGATTCCATTATATGTGGCTTTGACACACCATACTGTGCTTAACGAATGATAAAAGAGGAATATGTTACTGTGCCATTCAGAAGTACATACAGGGCATTCGTTAATATATGCACTTTCTTCACATTTTGAAAACCAATTTATACTTTCTGTACTACAAAGCTGAATTTTGCATCACCCTGTACATTTTTTCCAAATCTCAACCAAATATGCTAACTAAATGTTCTACACATCATCATGGGAAAATAAATGCACAAATTACTACAAATTGCTCTAAAAAATGAACGTAGTACCTGTTTCTTTAGAAGAAATAGTTAACCCTCTCACGGCTGATGAGACCACGTGACACTCGTTGTAACTGGAAAATATATGGCTTCAACCACTAATTTCTTCAATTTTTTTAAAAAAACTCTCCTATTTGGTATATGTTGTTAGGCAACTATTCAACAATATAGCATATGTCATTCTACATATATATTATATTCTTATCCATTGTTACTATATACTACATACTATTCGCCATATCTCCCAAACTTATTTACATATTTTGACGAAATAAAGCTCAAATTGAAGAGGAAACCCCTCCATTTTGTCCTGTTGCGATAAGTGTCCTTTGCCCTTGAAGAAACGTTAAAATTTCTCTTATAACGTTTGTTTCTGTTTTTTAGTTTTTTCAAAATAAAACAGATTCGATTCCATTATATGTGGCTTTGACACACCATACTGTGGTTAACGAATGATAAAAGAGGAATATGTTACTGTGCCATTCAGAAGTACATACAGGGCATTCGTTAATATATGCAATTTCTTCACATTTTGAAAACCAAGTTAAACTTTCTGTACTACAAACCTGAATTTTGCATCACCCTGTATATTTTTTACAAATCTCAACCAAATATGCTAACTAAATTTTCTACACATCATCATGGGAAACTAATGCACAAATTACTACAAACTGCACTAAAAAATGAACGTAGTACCTGTTGCTTTAGAAGAAATAGTGAACCCTCTCACGGCTGATGAGACCACGTGACATTCGTTGTAACTGGAAAATGTATGGCTTCAACCACTAATTTCTTCAATTTTTAAAAAACTTTCCTATTTGGTATATATATGTTGTTAGGCAACTATTCAACAATATAGCATATGTCATTCTACATATATATTATGTTATTAATCATTGTTACTATATACTACATACTATTCGCCATATCTTCCAAACTTATTTACATATTTTGACGAAATAAAGCTAAAATTGAAGAGGAAACCCCTCCACTTTGTCCTGTTGCGATAAGGGTCCTTTGCCCTTGAACAAACGTTAAAATTTCTTTTATAATGTTTGTTTCTGTTTTTTAGTTTTTTCAAAATAAAACAGATTCGATTCCATTATATGTGGCTTTGACACACCATTCTGTGGTTAACGAATGATAAAAGAGGAATATGTTACTGTGCCATTCAGAAGTACATACAGGGCATTCGTTAAAATATGCACTTTCTTCACATTTTGAAAACCAATTTATACTTTCTGTACTACAAAACTGAATTTTGCATCACCCTGTATATTTTTTCGAAATCTCAACCAAATATGCTTACTAAATGTTCTACACATCATGATGGGAAAATAAATGCACAAATTACTACAAACTGCACAAAAAAATGAACGTAGTGCCTGTTGCTTTAGAAGAAATAGTGAACCCTCTCACGGCTGATGAGACCACGTGACACTCGTTGTAACTGGAAAATTTATGGCTTCAACCACTAATTTCTTCAATTTTTTTAAAAACTCTCCTATTTGATACATATATGTTGTTAGGCAACTATTCAACAATATAGCATATGTCATTCTACATATATATTATATTCTTATAAATTGTTACTATATACTACATACTATTCGCCATATCTCCCAAAGTTATTTACATATTTTGACGAAAGAAAGGTAAAATTGAAGAGGAAACCCCTCCATTTTGTCCTGTTGCGATAAGTGTCCTTTGCCCTTGAAGAAACGTTCAAATTTCTCTTATAACGTTTGTTTCTGTTTTTTAGTTTTTTCAAAATAAAACAGATTCGATTCCATTATATGTGGTTTGACACACCATACTGTGGTTAACGAATGATAAAAGAGGAATATGTTACTGTGCCATTCAGAAGTACATACAGGGCATTCGTTAATATATGCACTTTCTTCACATTTTGAAAAACAATTTATACTTTCTGTACTACAAAGATGAATTTTGCATCACCCTGTATATTTTTTCGAAATCTCAACCAAATATGCTAACTAAATGTTCTACACATCATGATGGGAAAGTAAATGCACAAATTACTACAAACTGCACAAAAAAATGAACGTAGTACCTGTTGCTTTAGAAGAAATAGTGAACCCTCTCACGGCTGATGAGACCACGTGACACTCGTTGTAACTGGAAAATGTATGGCTTCAACCACTAATTTCTTCAATTTTTTAAAAAAAACTCTCCTATTTGGTACATATATGTTGTTAGGCAACTATTCAACAATATAGCATATGTCATTCTACATATATATTATATTATTAATCATTGTTACTATATACTGCATACTATTCGCCATATCTTCCAAACTTATTTACATATTTTGACGAAATAAAGCTAAAATTGAAGAGGAAACCCCTCCACTTTGTCCTGTTGCGATAAGGGTCCTTTGCCCTTGAAGAAACGTTAAAATTTCTTTTATAAGTTTTGTTTCTGTTTTTTAGTTTTTTCAAAATAAAACAGATTCGATTCCATTATATGTGGCTTTGACACACCATACTGTGGTTAACGAATGATAAAAGAGGAATATTTTACTGTGCCATTCAGAAGTACATACAGGGCATTCGTTAATATATGCACTTTCTTCACATTTTGAAAACCAATTTATACTTTCTGTACTACAAAGCTGAATTTTGCATCACCATGTATATTTTTTCGAAATCTCAACCAAATATGCTAACTAAATGTTCTACACATCATGATGGGAAAATAAATGCACAAATTACTACAAACTGCACAAAAAAATGAACGTAGTGCCTGTTGCTTTAGAAGAAATAGAGAACCCTTTCACGGCTGATGAGACCACGTGACACTCGTTGTAACTGGAAAATGTATGGCTTCAACCACTAATTTCTTCAATTTTTTTAAAAACTTTCCTATTTGGTATATATATGTTGTTAGGCAACTATTCAACAATATAGCATATGTCATTCTACATATATATTATATTGTTAATCATTGTTACTATATACTACATACTATTCGCCATATCTTCCAAAGTTATTTACATGTTTTGACGAAAGAAAGGTAAAATTGAAGAGGAAACCCCTCCATTTTGTCCTGTTGCGATAAGTTTCCTTTGCCCTTGAAGAAACATTAAAATTTCTCTTATAAAGTTTGTTTCTCTTTTTTAGTTTTTTCAAAATAAAACAGATTCGATTCCATTATATGTGGCTTTGACACACCATACTGTGCTTAACGAATGATAAAAGAGGAATATGTTACTGTGCCATTCAGAAGTACATACAGGGCGTTCGTTAATATATGCACTTTCTTCATATTTTGAAAACCAATTTATACTTTCTGTACCACAAAGCTGAATTTTGCATCACCCTGTATATTTTTTCCAAATCTCAACCAAATATGCTAACTAAATGTTCTACACATCATGATGGGAAAATGAATGCACAAATTACTACAAACTGCACAAAAAAATGAACGTAGTACCTGTTGCTTTAGAAGAAATAGTGAACCCTCTCACGGCTGATGAGACCACGTGACACTCGTTGTAACTGGAAAATATATGGCTTCAACCACTAATTTCTTCAATTTTTTAAAAAAAACTCTCCTATTTGGTATATATGTTGTTAGGCAAATATTCAACAATATAGCATATGTCATTCTACATATATATTATATTGTTATCCATTGTTACTATATACTACATACTATTCGCCATATCTCCCAAACTTATTTACATATTTTGACGAAATAAAGCTCAAATTGAAGAGGAAACCCCTCCATTTTGTCCTGTTGCGATAAGTGTCCTTTGCCCTTGAAGAAACGTTCAAATTTCTCTTATAACGTTTGTTTCTGTTTTTTAGTTTTTTCAAAATAAAACAGATTCGATTCCATTATATGTGGCTTTGACACACCATACTGTGGTTAACGAATGATAAAAGAGGAATATGTTACTGTGCCATTCAGAAGTACATACAGGGCATTCGTTAATATATGCAATTTCTTCACATTTTGAAAACCAAGTTAAACTTTCTGTACTACAAAACTGAATTTTGCATCACCCTGTATATTTTTTACAAATCTCAACCAAATATGCTAACTAAATTTTCTACACATCATCATGGGAAACTAATGCACAAATTACTACAAACTGCACTAAAAAATGAACGTAGTACCTGTTGCTTTAGAAGAAATAGTGAACCCTCTCACGGCTGATGAGACCACGTGACACTCGTTGTAACTGGAAAATGTATGGCTTCAACCACTAATTTCTTCAATTTTTTTAAAAACTTTCTTATTTGGTATATATATGTTGTTAGGCAACTATTCAACAATATAGCATATGTCATTCTACATATATATTATGTTATTAATCATTGTTACTATATACTACATACTATTCGCCATATCTTCCAAACTTATTTACATATTTTGACGAAATAAAGCTAAAATTGAAGAGGAAACCCCTCCACTTTGTCCTGTTGCGATAAGGGTCCTTTGCCCTTGAACAAACGTTAAAATTTCTTTTATAAGGTTTGTTTCTGTTTTTTAGTTTTTTCAAAATAAAACAAATTCGATTCCATTATATGTGGCTTTGACACACCATTCTGTGGTTAACGAATGATAAAAGAGGAATATGTTACTGTGCCATTCAGAAGTACATACAGGGCATTCGTTAAAATATGCACTTTCTTCACATTTTGAAAACCAATTTATACTTTCTGTACTACAAAACTGAATTTTGCATCACCCTGTATATTTTTTCGAAATCTCAACCAAATATGCTTACTAAATGTTCTACACATCATGATGGGAAAATAAATGCACAAATTACTACAAACTGCACAAAAAAATGAACGTAGTGCCTGTTGCTTTAGAAGAAATAGTTAACCCTCTCACGGCTGATGAGACCACGTGACACTCGTTGTAACTGGAAAATTTATGGCTTCAACCACTAATTTCTTCAATTTTTTTAAAAACTCTCCTATTTGATACATATATGTTGTTAGGCAACTATTCAACAATATAGCATATGTCATTCTACATATATATTATATTCTTATAAATTGTTACTATATACTACATACTATTCGCCATATCTCCCAAAGTTATTTACATATTTTGACGAAAGAAAGGTAAAATTGAAGAGGAAACCCCTCCATTTTGTCCTGTTGCGATAAGTGTCCTTTGCCCTTGAAGAAACGTTCAAATTTCTCTTATAACGTTTGTTTCTGTTTTTTAGTTTTTTCAAAATAAAACAGATTCGATTCCATTATATGTGGTTTGACACACCATACTGTGGTTAACGAATGATAAAAGAGGAATATGTTACTGTGCCATTCAGAAGTACATACAGGGCATTCGTTAATATATGCACTTTCTTCACATTTTGAAAACCAATTTATACTTTCTGTACTACAAAGATGAATTTTGCATCACCCTGTATATTTTTTCGAAATCTCAACCAAATATGCTAACTAAATGTTCTACACATCATGATGGGAAAGTAAATGCACAAATTACTACAAACTGCACAAAAAAATGAACGTAGTACCTGTTGCTTTAGAAGAAATAGTGAACCCTCTCACGGCTGATGAGACCACGTGACACTCGTTGTAACTGGAAAATGTATGGCTTCAACCACTAATTTCTTCAATTTTTAAAAAAAAACTCTCCTATTTGGTACATATATGTTGTTAGGCAACTATTCAACAATATAGCATATGTCATTCTACATATATATTATATTATTAATCATTGTTACTATATACTGCATACTATTCGCCATATCTTCCAAACTTATTTACATATTTTGACGAAATAAAGCTAAAATTGAAGAGGAAACCCCTCCACTTTGTCCTGTTGCGATAAGGGTCCTTTGCCCTTGAAGAAACGTTAAAATTTCTTTTATAAGTTTTGTTTCTGTTTTTTAGTTTTTTCAAAATAAAACAGATTCGATTCCATTATATGTGGCTTTGACACACCATACTGTGGTTAACGAATGATAAAAGAGGAATATTTTACTGTGCCATTCAGAAGTACATACAGGGCATTTGTTAATATATGCACTTTCTTCACATTTTGAAAACCAATTTATACTTTCTGTACTACAAAGATGAATTTTGCATCACCCTGTATATTTTTTCGAAATCTCAACCAAATATGCTAACTAAATGTTCTACACATCATGATGGGAAAGTAAATGCACAAATTACTACAAACTGTACAAAAAAATGAACGTAGTACCTGTTGCTTTAGAAGAAATAGTGAACACTCTCACGGCTGATGAGACCACGTGACACTCGTTGTAACTGAAAAATGTATGGCTTCATCACTAATTTCTTCAATTTTTTTTAAAAACTCTCCTATTTGGTACATATATGTTGTTGGGCAACTATTCAACAATATAGGATATGTAATTCTACATATATATTATATTCTTATCCATTGTTACTATATACTACATACTATTCGCCATATCTCCCAAAGTTATTTACATATTTTGACGAAAGAATGGTAAAATTGAAGGGCAAGCCCGTCCATTTTGTACGGTTGTGTTACAGGTTCTTTGTCCTTGAAGAAACATTAAAATTCCTCTTATAACGTTTGTTTTTTTTTTTTAGTTTTTTTCAAAATAAAACAGATTCGATTCCATTATATGTGGCTTTGACACACCATACTATGGTTAACGAGTGATAAAAGAGGAATATGTTACTGTGCCATTCAGAAGTACATACAGGGCATTCGTTAATATATGCAATTTCTTCACATTTTGAAAACCAAGTTAAACTTTCTGTACGACAAAGCTGAATTTTGCATCACCCTGTATATTTTTTACAAATCTCAACCAAATATGCTAACTAAATGTTCTACACATCATCGTGGGAAACTAATGCACAAATTACTACAAACTGCACTAAAAAATGAACGTAGTACCTGTTGCTTTAGAAGAAATAGTTAACCCTCTCACGGCTAATGAGACCACGTGACACTCGTTGTAACTGGAAAATGTATGGCTTCAACCACTAATTTCTTCAATTTTTTTAAAAACTTTCCTATTTGGTATATATATGTTGTTAGGCAACTATTCAACAATATAGCATATGTCATTCTACATATATATTATATTGTTATCCATTGTTACTATATACTACATACTATTCGCCATATCTCCCAAAATTATTTACATATTTAGACGAAAGAAAGGTAAAATTGAAGAGGAAACCACTCCATTTTGTCCTGTTGCGATAATGGTCCTTTGCCCTTGAAGAAACATTAAAATTCCTTTTATAACGTTTGTTTCTGTTTTTTAGTTTTTTTCAAAATAAAACAGATTCGATTCCATTATATGTGGCTTTGACACACCATACTGTGCTTAACGAATGATAAAAGAGGAATATGTTACTGTGCCATTCAGAAGTACATACAGGGCATTCGTTAATATATGCACTTTCTTCACATTTTGAAAACCAATTTATACTTTCTGTACTACAAAGCTGAATTTTGCATCACCCTGTATATTTTTTCCAAATCTCAACCAAATATGCTAACTAAATTTTCTACACATCATCATGGGAAAATAAATGCACAAATTACTACAAATTGCTCTAAAAAATGAACGTAGTACCTGTTTCTTTAGAAGAAATAGTTAACCCTCTCACGGCTGATGAGACCAGGTGACACTCGTTGTAACTGGAAAATATATGGCTTCAACCACTAATTTCTTCAATTTTTTTAAAAAAACTCTCCTATTAGGTATATATGTTGTTAGGCAACTATTCAACAATATAGCATATGTCATTCTACATATATATTATATTGTTATCCATTGTTACTATATACTACATACTATTCGCCATATCTCCCAAAGTTATTTACATATTTTGACGAAAGAAAGGTAAAATTGAAGAGGAAACCCCTCCATTTTGTCCTGTTGCGATATGTGTCCTTTGCCCTTGAAGAAACGTTCAAATTTCTCTTATAACGTTTGTTTCTGTTTTTTAGTTTTTTCAAAATAAAACAGATTCGATTCCATTATATGTGGCTTTGACACACCATACTGTGGTTAACGAATGATAAAAGAGGAATATGTTACTGTGCCATTCAGAAGTACATACAGGGCATTCGTTAATATATGCAATTTCTTCACATTTTGAAAACCAAGTTAAACTTTCTGTACTACAAACCTGAATTTTGCATCACCCTGTATATTTTTTACAAATCTCAACCAAATATGCTAACTAAATTTTCTACACATCATCATGGGAAACTAATGCACAAATTACTACAAACTGCACTAAAAAATGAACGTAGTACCTGTTGCTTTAGAAGAAATAGTTAACCCTCTCACGGCTGATGAGACCACGTGACACTCGTTGTAACTGGAAAATGTATGGCTTCAACCACTAATTTCTTCAATTTTTAAAAAACTTTCCTATTTGGTATATATATGTTGTTAGGCAACTATTCAACAATATAGCATATGTCATTCTACATATATATTATGTTATTAATCATTGTTACTATATACTACATACTATTCGCCATATCTTCCAAACTTATTTACATATTTTGACGAAATAAAGCTAAAATTGAAGAGGAAACCCCTCCACTTTGTCCTGTTGCGATAAGGGTCCTTTGCCCTTGAACAAACGTTAAAATTTCTTTTATAATGTTTGTTTCTGTTTTTTAGTTTTTTCAAAATAAAACAGATTCGATTCCATTATATGTGGCTTTGACACACCATTCTGTGGTTAACGAATGATAAAAGAGGAATATGTTACTGTGCCATTCAGAAGTACATACAGGGCATTCGTTAATATATGCACTTTCTTCACATTTTGAAAACCAATTTATACTTTCTGTACTACAAAGATGAATTTTGCATCACCCTGTATATTTTTTCGAAATCTCAACCAAATATGCTAACTAAATGTTCTACACATCATGATGGGAAAATAAATGCACAAATTACTACAAACTGCACAAAAAAATGAACGTAGTGCCTGTTGCTTTAGAAGAAATAGTGAACCCTCTCACGGCTGATGAGACCACGTGACACTCGTTGTAACTGGAAAATGTATGGCTTCAACCACTAATTTCTTCAATTTTTTTTAAAAACTCTCCTATTTGATACATATATGTTGTTAGGCAACTATTCAACAATATTGCATATGTCATTCTACATATATATTATATTCTTATAAATTGTTACTATATACTACATACTATTCGCCATATCTCCCAAAGTTATTTACATATTTTGACGAAAGAAAGGTAAAATTGAAGAGGAAACCCCTCCATTTTGTCCTGTTGCGATGAGTGTCCTTTGCCCTTGAAGAGACGTTCAAATGTCTCTTATAACGTTTGTTTCTGTTTTTTAGTTTTTTCAAAATAAAACAGATTCGGTTCCATTATATGTGGTTTGACACACCATACTGTGGTTAACGAATGATAAAAGAGGAATATGTTACTGTGCCATTCAGAAGTACATACAGGGCATTCGTTAATATATGCACTTTCTTCACATTTTGAAAACCAATTTATACTTTCTGTACTACAAAGATGAATTTTGCATCACCCTGTATATTTTTTACAAATCTCAACCAAATATGCTAACTAAATTTTCTACACATCATGATGGGAAACTAATGCACAAATTATTACAAACTGCACTAAAAAATGAACGTAGTACCTGTTGCTTTAGAAGAAATAGTTAACCCTCTCACGGCTGATGAGACCACGTGACACTCGTTGTAACTGGAAAATGTATGGCTTCAACCACTAATTTCTTCAATTTTTTAAAAAAACTCTCCTATTTGGTACATATATGTTGTTAGGCAACTATTCAACAATATAGCATATGTCATTCTACATATATATTATATTCTTATCCATTGTTACTATATACTATTCGCCATATCTTCCAAAGTTATTTACATATTTTGACGAAAGAATGGTAAAATTGAAGGGCAAGCCCATCCATTTTGTACGGTTGTGTTACAGGTTCTTTGTCCTTGAAGAAACATTAAAATTCCTCTTATAACGTTTGTTTTTTTTTTTAGTTTTTTTCAAAATAAAACAGATTCGATTCCATTATATGTGGCTTTGACACACCATACTATGGTTAACGAGTGATAAAAGAGGAATATGTTACTGTGCCATTCAGAAGTACATACAGGGCATTCGTTAATATATGCAATTTCTTCACATTTTGAAAACCAAGTTAAACTTTCTGTACGACAAAGCTGAATTTTGCATCACCCTGTATATTTTTTACAAATCTCAACCAAATATGCTAACTAAATGTTCTACACATCATCGTGGGAAACTAATGCACAAATTACTACAAACTGCACTAAAAAATGAACGTAGTACCTGTTGCTTTAGAAGAAATAGTTAACCCTCTCACGGCTGATGAGACCACGTGACACTCGTTGTAACTGGAAAATGTATGGCTTCAACCACTAATTTCTTCAATTTTTTTAAAAACTTTCTTATTTGGTATATATATGTTGTTAGGCAACTATTCAACAATATAGCATATGTCATTCTACATATATATTATATTGTTATCCATTGTTACTATATACTACATACTATTCGCCATATCTCCCAAAATTATTTACATATTTAGACGAAAGAAAGGTAAAATTGAAGAGGAAACCACTCCATTTTGTCCTGTTGCGATAATGGTCCTTTGCCCTTGAAGAAACATTAAAATTCCTTTTATAACGTTTGTTTCTGTTTTTTAGTTTTTTTCAAAATAAAACAGATTCGATTCCATTATATGTGGCTTTGACACACCATACTGTGCTTAACGAATGATAAAAGAGGAATATGTTACTGTGCCATTCAGAAGTACATACAGGGCATTCGTTAATATATGCACTTTCTTCACATTTTGAAAACCAATTTATACTTTCTGTACTACAAAGATGAATTTTGCATCACCCTGTATATTTTTTCGAAATCTCAACCAAATATGCTAACTAAATGTTCTACACATCATGATGGGGAAGTAAATGCACAAATTACTACAAACTGCACAAAAAAATGAACGTAGTACCTGTTGCTTTAGAAGAAATAGTGAACCCTCTCACGGCTGATGAGACCACGTGACACTCGTTGTAACTGGAAAATGTATGGCTTCAACCACTAATTTCTTCAATTTTTTTAAAAAACTCTCCTATTTGGTACATATATGTTGTTAGGCAACTATTCAACAATATAGCATATGTCATTCTACATATATATTATATTGTTAATCTTTGTTACTATATACTACATACTATTCGCCATATCTCCCAAAGTTATTTACATATGTTGACCAAAGAAAGGTAAAATTGAAGAGGAAACCCCTCCATTTTGTCCTGTTGCGATAAGTGTCCTTTGCCCTTGAAGAAACGTTAAAATTTCTCTTATAACGTTTGTTTCTGTTTTTTAGTTTTTTCAAAATAAAACAGATTCGATTCCATTATATGTGGCTTTGACACACCATACTGTGGTTAACGAATGATAAAAGAGGAACATGTTACTGTGCCATTCAGAAGTACATACAGGGCATTCGTTAATATATGCAATTTCTTCACATTTTGAAAACCAAGTTAAACTTTCTGTACTACAAACCTGAATTTTGCATCACCCTGTATATTTTTTACAAATCTCAACCAAATATGCTAACTTAATTTTCTACACATCATCATGGGAAACTAATGCACAAATTACTACAAACTGCACTTAAAAATGAACGTGGTACCTGTTGCTTTATAAGAAATAGTTAACCCTCTCACGGCTGATGAGACCACGTGACACTCGTTGTAACTGGAAAATGTATGGCTTCAACCACTAATTTCTTCAATTTTTAAAAAACTTTCCTATTTGGTATATATATGTTGTTAGGCAACTATTCAACAATATAGCATATGTCATTCTACATATATATTATGTTATTAATCATTGTTACTATATACTACATACTATTCGCCATATCTTCCAAACTTATTTACATATTTTGACGAAATAAAGCTAAAATTGAAGAGGAAACCCCTCCACTTTGTCCTGTTGCGATAAGGGTCCTTTGCCCTTGAAGAAACATTAAAATTCTTCTTATAACGTTTGTTTCTCTTTTTTAGTTTTTTCAAAATAAAACAGATTCGATTCCATTATATGTGGTTTGACACACCATACTGTGGTTAACGAATGATAAAAGAGGAATATGTTACTGTGCCATTCAGAAGTACATACAGGGCATTCGTTAATATATGCACTTTCTTCACATTTTGAAAACCAATTTATACTTTCTGTACTACAAATATGAATTTTGAATCACCCTGTATATTTTTTACAAATCTCAACCAAATATGCTAACTAAATTTTCTACACATCATGATGGGAAACTAATGCACAAATTACTACAAACTGTACTAAAAAATGAACGTAGTACCTGTTGCTTTAGAAGAAATAGTTAACCCTCTCACGGCTGATGAGACCACGTGACACTCGTTGTAACTGGAAAATGTATGGCTTCAACCACTAATTTCTTCAATTTTTAAAAAACTTTCCTATTTGGTATATATATGTTGTTAGGCAACTATTCAACAATATAGCATATGTCATTCTACATATATATTATATTATTAATCATTGTTACTATCTAGTACATACTATTCGCCATATCTTCCAAACTTATTTACATATTTTGACGAAATAAAGCTAAAATTGAAGTGGAAACCCCTCCACTTTGTCCTGTTGCGATAAGGGTCTTTTGCCCTTGAAGAAACGTTAAAATTTCTTTTATAAGTTTTGTTTCTGTTTTTTAGTTTTTTTCAAAATAAAACAGATTCGATTCCATTATATGTAGCTTTGACACACCATACTGTGGTTAACGAATGATAAAAGAGGAATATGTTACTGTGCCATTCAGAAGTACATACAGGGCATTCGTTAATATATGCAATTTCTTCACATTTTGAAAACCAATTTATACTTTCTGTACTACAAAGATGAATTTTGCATCACCCTGTATATTTTTTCGAAATCTCAACCAAATTTGCTAACTAAATGTTCTACACATCATGATGGGGAAGTAAATGCACAAATTACTACAAACTGCACAAAAAAATGAACGTAGTACCTGTTGCTTTAGAAGAAATAGTGAACCCTCTCACGGCTGATGAGACCACGTGACACTCGTTGTAACTGGAAAATGTATGGCTTCAACCACTAATTTCTTCAATTTTTTTAAAAAACTCTCCTATTTGGTACATATATGTTGTTAGGCAACTATTCAACAATATAGCATATGTCATTCTACATATATATTATATTGTTAATCTTTGTTACTATATACTACATACTATTCGCCATATCTCCCAAAGTTATTTACATATGTTGACCAAAGAAAGGTAAAATTGAAGAGGAAACCCCTCCATTTTGTCCTGTTGCGATAAGTGTCCTTTGCCCTTGAAGAAACGTTAAAATTTCTCTTATAACGTTTGTTTCTGTTTTTTAGTTTTTTCAAAATAAAACAGATTCGATTCCATTATATGTGGCTTTGACACACCATACTGTGGTTAACGAATGATAAAAGAGGAACATGTTACTGTGCCATTCAGAAGTACATACAGGGCATTCGTTAATATATGCAATTTCTTCACATTTTGAAAACCAAGTTAAACTTTCTGTACTACAAACCTGAATTTTGCATCACCCTGTATATTTTTTACAAATCTCAACCAAATATGCTAACTTAATTTTCTACACATCATCATGGGAAACTAATGCACAAATTACTACAAACTGCACTTAAAAATGAACGTGGTACCTGTTGCTTTATAAGAAATAGTTAACCCTCTCACGGCTGATGAGACCACGTGACACTCGTTGTAACTGGAAAATGTATGGCTTCAACCACTAATTTCTTCAATTTTTAAAAAACTTTCCTATTTGGTATATATATGTTGTTAGGCAACTATTCAACAATATAGCATATGTCATTCTACATATATATTATGTTATTAATCATTGTTACTATATACTACATACTATTCGCCATATCTTCCAAACTTATTTACATATTTTGACGAAATAAAGCTAAAATTGAAGAGGAAACCCCTCCACTTTGTCCTGTTGCGATAAGGGTCCTTTGCCCTTGAAGAAACATTAAAATTCTTCTTATAACGTTTGTTTCTCTTTTTTAGTTTTTTCAAAATAAAACAGATTCGATTCCATTATATGTGGCTTTGACACACCATACTGTGGTTAACGAATGATAAAAGAGGAATATGTTACTGTGCCATTCAGAAGTACATACAGGGCATTCGTTAATATATGCACTTTCTTCACATTTTGAAAACCAATTTATACTTTCTGAACTACAAAGATGAATTTTGCATCACCCTGTATACTTTTTACAAATCTCAACCAAATATGCTAACTAAATGTTCTACACATCATCATGGGAAACTAATGCACAAATTACTACAAACTGCACAAAAAAATGAACGTAGTACCTGTTGCTTTAGAAGAAATAGTTAACCCTCTCACGGCTGATGAGACCACGTGACACTCGTTGTAACTGGAAAATGTATGGCTTCAACCACTAATTTCTTCAATTTTTTTAAAAAACTCTCCTATTTGGTACATATATGTTGTTAGGCAACAATTCAACAATATAGCATATGTCATTCTACATATATATTATATTCTTATCCATTGTTACTATATACTACATACTATTCGTCATATCTCCCAAAGTTATTTACATATTTTGACGAAATAAAGCTCAAATTGAAGGGCAAACCCATCCATTTTGTACGGTTGCGTTACAGGTCCTTTGTCCTTGAAGAAACATTAAAATTCCTCTTATAACCTTTGTTTCTCTTTTTTAGTTTTTTCAAAATAAAACAGATTCGATTCCATTATATGTGGCTTTGACACACCATACTATGGTTAACGAATGATAAAAGAGGAATATGTTACTGTGCCATTAAGAAGTACATACAGGGCATTCGTTAATATATGCACTTTCTTCACATTTTGAAAACCAAGTTAAAATTTCTGTACTACAAAGCTGAGTTTTGCATCACCCTTTATATTTTTTACAAATCTCAACCAAATATGCTAACTAAATGTTCTACACATCATCATGGGAAACTAATGCACAAATTACTACAAACTGCACTAAAGAATGAACGTAGTACCTGTTGCTTTAGAAGAAATAGTTAACCCTCTCACGGCTGATGAGACCACGTGACACTCGTTGTAACTGGAAAATGTATGGCTTCAACCATTAATTTCTTTAATATTTTTAAAAACTTTCCTATTTGGTATATATATGTTGTTAGGCAACTATTCAACAATATAGCATATGTCATTCTACATATATATTATATTGTTAATCTTTGTTACTATATACTACATACTATTCGCCATATCTCCCAAACTTATTTACATATTTTGACAAAATAAAGCTAAAATTGAAGAGGAAACCCCTCCACTTTGTCCTGTTGCGATAAGGGTCCTTTGCCCTTGAAGAAACATTAAAATTCCTCTTATAACGTTTGTTTCTCTTTTTTAGTTTTTTCAAAATAAAACAGATTCGATTCCATTATATGTGGCTTTGACACACCATACTGTGGTTAACGAATGATAAAAGAGGAATATGTTACTGTGCCATTCAGAAGTACATACAGGGCATTCGTTAATATATGCACTTTCTTCACATTTTGAAAACCAATTTATACTTTCTGAACTACAAAAGATGAATTTTTGCATCACCCTGTATATTTTTTCGAAATCTCAACCAAATATGCTAACTAAATGTTCTACACATCATGATGGGAAAATAAATGCACAAATTACTACAAACTGCACTAAAAAATGAACGTAGTGCCTGTTGCTTTAGAAGAAATAGTTAACCCTCTCACGGCTGATGAGACCACGTGACACTCGTTGTAACTGGAAAATGTATGGCTTCAACCACTAATTTCTTCAATTTTTAAAAAACTTTCCTATTTGGTATATATATGTTGTTAGGCAACTATTCAACAATATAGCATATGTCATTCTACATATATATTATATTATTAATCATTGTTACTATCTACTACATACTATTCGCCATATCTTCCAAACTTATTTACATATTTTGACGAAATAAAGCTAAAATTGAAGTGGAAACCCCTCCACTTTGTCCTGTTGCGATAAGGGTCCTTTGCCCTTGAAGAAACGTTAAAATTTCTTTTATAAGTTTTGTTTCTGTTTTTTAGTTTTTTCAAAATAAAACAGATTCGATTCCATTATATGTGGCTTTGACACACCATACTGTGGTTAACGAATGATAAAAGAGGAATATGTTACTGTGCCATTCAGAAGTACATACAGGGCATTCGTTAATATATGCAATTTCTTCACATTTTGAAAACCAATTTATACTTTCTGTACTACAAAGATGAATTTTGCATCACCCTGTATATTTTTTCGAAATCTCAACCAAATATGCTAACTAAATATTCTACACATCATGATGGGGAAATAAATGCACAAATTACTACAAACTGCACAAAAAAATGAACGTAGTACCTGTTGCTTTAGAAGAAATAGTGAACCCTCTCACGGCTGATGAGACCACGTGACACTCGTTGTAACTGGAAAATGTATGGCTTCAACCACTAATTTCTTCAATTTTTTTAAAAAACTCTCCTATTTGGTACATATATGTTGTTAGGCAACTATTCAACAATATAGCATATGTCATTCTACATATATATTATATTGTTAATCTTTGTTACTATATACTACATACTATTCGCCATATCTCCCAAAGTTATTTACATATTTTGACCAAAGAAAGGTAAAATTGAAGAGGAAACCCCTCCATTTTGTCCTGTTGCGATAAGTGTCCTTTGCCCTTGAAGAAACGTTAAAATTTCTCTTATAACGTTTGTTTCTGTTTTTTAGTTTTTTCAAAATAAAACAGATTCGATTCCATTATATGTGGCTTTGACACACCATACTGTGGTTAACGAATGATAAAAGAGGAACATGTTACTGTGCCATTCAGAAGTACATACAGGGCATTCGTTAATATATGCAATTTCTTCACATTTTTGAAAACCAAGTTAAACTTTCTGTACTACAAACCTGAATTTTGCATCACCCTGTATATTTTTTACAAATCTCAACCAAATATGCTAACTTAATTTTCTACACATCATCATGGGAAACTAATGCACAAATTACTACAAACTGCACTAAAAAAAGAAAGTAGTACCTGTTGCTTTATAAGAAATAGTTAACCCTCTCACGGCTGATGAGACCACGTGACACTCGTTGTAACTGGAAAATGTATGGCTTCAACCACTAATTTCTTCAATTTTTAAAAAACTTTCCTATTTGGTATATATATGTAGTTAGGCAACTATTCAACAATATAGCATATGTCATTCTACATATATATTATATTGTTAATCTTTGTTACTATATACTACATACTATTCGCCATATCTCCCAAACTTATTTACATATTTTGACAAAATAAAGCTAAAATTGAAGAGGACACCCCTCCACTTTGTCCTGTTGCGATAAGGGTCCTTTGCCCTTGAAGAAACATTAAAATTCCTCTTATAACGTTTGTTTCTCTTTTTTAGTTTTTTTCAAAATAAAACAGATTCGATTCCATTATATGTGGCTTTGACACACCATACTGTGGTTAACGAATGATAAAAGAGGAATATGTTACTGTGCCATTCAGAAGTACATACAGGGCATTCGTTAATATATGCACTTTCTTCACATTTTGAAAACCAATTTATACTTTCTGAACTACAAAGATGAATTTTGCATCACCCTGTATATTTTTTCGAAATCTCAACCAAATATGCTAACTAAATGTTCTACACATCATCAGCGGAAAATAAATGCACAAATTACTACAAACTGCACAAAAAAATGAACGTAGTGCCTGTTGCTTTAGAAGAAATAGTTAACCCTCTCACGGCTGATGAGACCACGTGACACTCGTTGTAACTGGAAAATGTATGGCTTCAACCACTAATTTCTTCAATTTTTTTTAAAAACTCTCCTATTTGGTACATATATGTTGTTAGGCAACTATTCAACAATATAGCATATGTCATTCTACATATATATTATATTGTTAATCTTTGTTACTATATACTACATACTATTCGCCATATCTCCCAAACTTATTTACATATTTTGACAAAATAAAGCTAAAATTGAAGAGGGAAACCCTTCCACTTTGTCCTGTTGCGATAAGGGTCCTTTGCCCTTGAAGAAACATTAAAATTCCTCTTATAACGTTTGTTTCTCTTTTTTAGTTTTTTCAAAATAAAACAGATTCGATTCCATTATATGTGGCTTTGACACACCATACTGTGGTTAACGAATGATAAAAGAGGAATATGTTACTGTGCCATTCAGAAGTACATACAGGGCATTCGTTAATATATGCACTTTCTTCACATTTTGAAAACCAATTTATACTTTCTGTACTACAAAGATGAATTTTGCATCACCCTGTTTTTTTTTTCGAAATCTCAACCAAATATGCTAACTAAATGTTCTACACATCATGATGGGAAAATAAATGCACAAATTACTACAAACTGCACAAAAAAATGATCGTAGTACCTGTTGCTTTAGAAGAAATAGTGAACCCTCTCACGGCTGATGAGACCACGTGACACTCGTTGTAACTGGAAAATGTATGGCTTCAACCACTAATTTCTTCAATTTTTTTTTAAAAACTCTCCTATTTGGTACATATATGTTGTTAGGCAACTATTCAACAATATAGCATATGTCATTCTACATATATATTATATTCTTATCCATTGTTACTATATACTACATACTATTCGCCATATCTCCCAAAGTTATTTACATATTTTGACGAAATAAAGCTAAAATTGAAGAGAAAACCCCTCCACTTTGTCCTGTTGCGATAAGGGTCCTTTGCCCTTGAAGAAACATTAAAATTCCTCTTATAACGTTTGTTTCTCTTTTTTAGTTTTTTCAAAATAAAACAGATTCGATTCCATTATATGTGGCTTTGACACACCATACTGTGCTTAACGAATGATAAAAGAGGAATATGTTACTGTGCCATTCAGAAGTACATACAGGGCATTCGTTAATATATGGAATTTCTTCACATTTTGAAAACCAAGTTAAAATTTCTGTACTACAAAGCTGAATTTTGCATCACCCTGTATATTTTTTACAAATCTCAACCAAATATGCTAACTAAATGTTCTACACATCATCATGGGAAACTAATGCACAAATTACTACAAACTGCACTAAAAAATGAACGTAGTACCTGTTGCTTTAGAAGAAATAGTTAACCCTCTCACGGCTGATGAGACCACGTGACACTCGTTGTAACTGGAAAATGTATGGCTTCAACCATTAATTTCTTCAATATTTTTAAAAACTTTCCTATTTGGTATATATATGTTGTTAGACAACTATTCAACAATATAGCAAATGTCATTCTACATATATATTATATTTGTTAATCTTTGTTACTATATACTACATACTATTCGCCATATCTCCCAAACTTATTTACATATTTTAACGAAATAAAGCTAAAATTGAAGAGGAAACCCCTCCACTTTGTCCTGTTGCGATAAGGGTCCTTTGCCCTTGAAGAAACATTAAAATTCCTCTTATAACGTTTGTTTCTCATTTATAGTTTTTTCAAAATAAAACAGATTCGATTCCATTATATGTGGCTTTGACAAACCATACTGTGGTTAACGAATGATAAAAGAGGAATATGTTACTGTGCCATTCAGAAGTACATACAGGGCATTCGTTAATATATGCACTTTCTTCACATTTTGAAAACCAATTTATACTTTCTGTACTACAAAGCTGAATTTTGCATCACCATGTATATTTTTTCGAAATCTCAACCAAATATGCTAACTAAATGTTCTACACATCATGATGGGAAAATAAATGCACAAATTACTACAAACTGCACAAAAAAATGAACGTAGTGCCTGTTGCTTTAGAAGAAATAGAGAACCCTTTCACGGCTGATGAGACCACGTGACACTCGTTGTAACTGGAAAATGTATGGCTTCAACCACTAATTTCTTCAATTTTTTTAAAAAACTCTCCTATTTGGTACATATATGTTGTTAGGCAACAATTCAACAATATAGCATATGTCATTCTACATATATATTATATTCTTATCCATTGTTACTATATACTAAATACTATTCGTCATATCTCCCAAAGTTATTTACATATTTTGACGAAATAAAGCTCAAATTGAAGGGCAAACCCATCCATTTTGTACGGTTGCGTTACAGGTCCTTTGTCCTTGAAGAAACATTAAAATTCCTCTTATAACCTTTGTTTCTCTTTTTTAGTTTTTTCAAAATAAAACAGATTCGATTCCATTATATGTGGCTTTGACACACCATACTATGGTTAACGAATGATAAAAGAGGAATATGTTACTGTGCCATTAAGAAGTACATACAGGGCATTCGTTAATATATGCACTTTCTTCACATTTTGAAAACCAAGTTAAAATTTCTGTACTACAAAGCTGAGTTTTGCATCACCCTTTATATTTTTTACAAATCTCAACCAAATATGCTAACTAAATGTTCTACACATCATCATGGGAAACTAATGCACAAATTACTACAAACTGCACTAAAGAATGAACGTAGTACCTGTTGCTTTAGAAGAAATAGTTAACCCTCTCACGGCTGATGAGACCACGTGACACTCGTTGTAACTGGAAAATGTATGGCTTCAACCATTAATTTCTTTAATATTTTTAAAAACTTTCCTATTTGGTATATATATGTTGTTAGGCAACTATTCAACAATATAGCATATGTCATTCTACATATATATTATATTGTTAATCTTTGTTACTATATACTACATACTATTCGCCATATCTCCCAAACTTATTTACATATTTTGACAAAATAAAGCTAAAATTGAAGAGGAAACCCCTCCACTTTGTCCTGTTGCGATAAGGGTCCTTTGCCCTTGAAGAAACATTAAAATTCCTCTTATAACGTTGTTTCTCTTTTTTAGTTTTTTCAAAATAAAACAGATTCGATTCCATTATATGTGGCTTTGACACACCATACTGTGGTTAACGAATGATAAAAGAGGAATATGTTACTGTGCCATTCAGAAGTACATACAGGGCATTCGTTAATATATGCACTTTCTTCACATTTTGAAAACCAATTTATACTTTCTGAACTACAAAGATGAATTTTGCATCACCCTGTATACTTTTTACAAATCTCAACCAAATATGCTAACTAAATGTTCTACACATCATCATGGGAAACTAATGCACAAATTACTACAAACTGCACAAAAAAATGAACGTAGTACCTGTTGCTTTAGAAGAAATAGTTAACCCTCTCACGGCTGATGAGACCACGTGACACTCGTTGTAACTGGAAAATGTATGGCTTCAACCACTAATTTCTTCAATTTTTTTTAAAAACTCTCCTATTTGGTACATATATGTTGTTAGGCAACTATTCAACAATATAGCATATGTCATTCTACATATATATTATATTGTTAATCTTTGTTACTATATACTACATACTATTCGCCATATCTCCCAAACTTATTTACATATTTTGACAAAATAAAGCTAAAATTGAAGAGGAAACCCCTCCACTTTGTCCTGTTGCGATAAGGGTCCTTTGCCCTTGAAGAAACATTAAAATTCCTCTTATAACGTTTGTTTCTCTTTTTTAGTTTTTTCAAAATAAAACAGATTCGATTCCATTATATGTGGCTTTGACACACCATACTGTGGTTAACGAATGATAAAAGAGGAATATGTTACTGTGCCATTCAGAAGTACATACAGGGCATTCGTTAATATATGCACTTTCTTCACATTTTGAAAACCAATTTATACTTTCTCTACTACAAAGATGAATTTTGCATCACCATGTATATTTTTTCGAAATCTCAACCAAATATGCTAACTAAATGTTCTACACATCATGATGGGAAAATAAATGCACAAATTACTACAAACTGCACAAAAAAGTGATCGTAGTACCTGTTGCTTTAGAAGAAATAGTGAACCCTCTCACGGCTGATGAGACCACGTGACACTCGTTGTAACTGGAAAATGTATGGCTTCAACCACTAATTTCTTCAATTTTTTTTTAAAAACTCTCCTATTTGGTACATATATGTTGTTAGGCAACTATTCAACAATATAGCATATGTCATTCTACATATATATTATATTCTTATCCATTGTTACTATATACTACATACTATTCGCCATATCTCCCAAAGTTATTTACATATTTTGACGAAATAAAGCTAAAATTGAAGAGAAAACCCCTCCACTTTGTCCTGTTGCGATAAGGGTCCTTTGCCCTTGAAGAAACATTAAAATTCCTCTTATAACGTTTGTTTCTCTTTTTTAGTTTTTTCAAAATAAAACAGATTCGATTCCATTATATGTGGCTTTGACACACCATACTGTGCTTAACGAATGATAAAAGAGGAATATGTTACTGTGCCATTCAGAAGTACATACAGGGCATTCGTTAATATATGCACTTTCTTCACATTTTGAAAACCAAGTTAAAATTTCTGTACTACAAAGCTGAATTTTGCATCACCCTGTATATTTTTTACAAATCTCAACCAAATATGCTAACTAAATGTTCTACACATCATCATGGGAAACTAATGCACAAATTACTACAAACTGCACTAAAAAATGAACGTAGTACCTGTTGCTTTAGAAGAAATAGTTAACCCTCTCACGGCTGATGAGACCACGTGACACTCGTTGTAACTGGAAAATGTATGGCTTCAACCATTAATTTCTTCAATATTTTTAAAAACTTTCCTATTTGGTATATATATGTTGTTAGACAACTATTCAACAATATAGCAAATGTCATTCTACATATATATTATATTTGTTAATCTTTGTTACTATATACTACATACTATTCGCCATATCTCCCAAACTTATTTACATATTTTGACGAAATAAAGCTAAAATTGAAGAGGAAACCCCTCCACTTTGTCCTGTTGCGATAAGGGTCCTTTGCCCTTGAAGAAACATTAAAATTCCTCTTATAACGTTTGTTTCTCATTTATAGTTTTTTCAAAATAAAACAGATTCGATTCCATTATATGTGGCTTTGACAAACCATACTGTGGTTAACGAATGATAAAAGAGGAATATGTTACTGTGCCATTCAGAAGTACATACAGGGCATTCGTTAATATATGCACTTTCTTCACATTTTGAAAACCAATTTATACTTTCTGTACTACAAAGCTGAATTTTGCATCACCATGTATATTTTTTCGAAATCTCAACCAAATATGCTAACTAAATGTTCTACACATCATGATGGGAAAATAAATGCACAAATTACTACAAACTGCACAAAAAAATGAACGTAGTGCCTGTTGCTTTAGAAGAAATAGAGAACCCTTTCACGGCTGATGAGACCACGTGACACTCGTTGTAACTGGAAAATGTATGGCTATAACCACTAATTTCTTCAATTTTTTTAAAAAACTCTCCTATTTGGTATATATATGTTGTTAGGCAACTATTCAACAATATAGCATATGTCATTCTACATATATATTATTTTATTAATCATTGTTACTATATACTACATACTATTCGCCATATCTCCCAAACTTATTTACATATTTTGACAAAATAAAGCTAAAATTGAAGAGGAAACCCCTCCACTTTGTCCTGTTGCGATAAGGGTCCTTTGCCCTTGAAGAAACATTAAAATTCCTCTTATAACGTTTGTTTCTCTTTTTTAGTTTTTTCAAAATAAAACAGATTCGATTCCATTATATGTGGCTTTGACACACCATACTGTGGTTAACGAATGATAAAAGAGGAATATGTTACTGTGCCATTCAGAAGTACATACAGGGCATTCGTTAATATATGCACTTTCTTCACATTTTGAAAACCAATTTATACTTTCTGTACTACAAAGATGAATTTTGCATCACCATGTATATTTTTTCGAAATCTCAACCAAATATGCTAACTAAATGTTCTACACATCATGATGGGAAAATAAATGCACAAATTACTACAAACTGCACAAAAAAATGATCGTAGTACCTGTTGCTTTAGAAGAAATAGTGAACCCTCTCACGGCTGATGAGACCACGTGACACTCGTTGTAACTGGAAAATGTATGGCTTCAACCACTAATTTCTTCAATTTTTTTTTAAAAACTCTCCTATTTGGTACATATATGTTGTTAGGCAACTATTCAACAATATAGCATATGTCATTCTACATATATATTATATTCTTATCCATTGTTACTATATACTACATACTATTCGCCATATCTCCCAAACTTATTTACATATTTTGACGAAATAAAGCTAAAATTGAAGAGGAAACCCCTCCACTTTGTCCTGTTGCGATAAGGGTCCTTTGCCCTTGAAGAAACATTAAAATTCAGCTTATAACCTTTGTTTCTCTTTTTTAGTTTTTTCAAAATAAAACAGATTCGATTCCATTATATGTGGCTTTGACACACCATACTGTGGTTAACGAATGATAAAAGAGGAATATGTTACTGTGCCATTCAGAAGTACATACAGGGCATTCGTTAATATATGCACTTTCTTCACATTTTGAAAACCAATTTATACTTTCTGTACTACAAAGATGAATTTTGCATCATCCTGTATATTTTTTCGAAATCTCAACCAAATATGCTAACTAAAGGTTCTACACATCATGATGGGAAAATAAATGCACAAATTACTACAAACTGCACAAAAAAATGAACGTAGTACCTGTTGCTTTAGAAGAAATAGTGAACCCTCTCACGGCTGATGAGACCACGTGACACTCGTTGTAACTGGAAAATGTATGGCTTCAACCACTAATTTCTTCAATTTTTTTTAAAAACTCTCCTATTTGGTACATATATGTTGTTAGGCAACTATTCAACAATATAGCATATGTCATTCTACATATATATTATATTCTTATCCATTGTTACTATATACTACATACTATTCGCCATATCTCCCAAAGTTATTTACATATTTGACGAAATAAAGCTCAAATTGAAGGGCAAACCCATCCATTTTGTACGGTTGCGTTACAGGTCCTTTGTCCTTGAAGAAACATTAAAATTCCTCTTATAACGTATGTTTCTGTTTTTTAGTTTTTTCAAAATAAAACAGATTCGATTCCATTATATGTGGCTTTGACACACCATACTATGGTTAACGAATGATAAAAGAGGAATATGTTACTGTGCCATTCAGAAGTACATACAGGGCATTCGTTAATATATGGAATTTCTTCACATTTTGAAAACCAAGTTAAAATTTCTGTACTACAAAGCTGAATTTTGCATCACCCTGTATATTTTTTACAAATCTCAACCAAATATGCTAACTAAATGTTCTACACATCATCATGGGAAGCTAATGCACAAATTACTACAAACTGCACAAAAAAATGAACGTAGTACCTGTTGCTTTAGAAGAAATAGTTAACTCTCTCACGGCTGATGAGACCACGTGACACTCGTTGTAACTGGAAAATGTATGGCTTCAACCATTAATTTCTTCAATATTTTTAAAAACTTTCCTATTTGGTATATATATGTTGTTAGGCAACTATTCAACAATATAGCATATGTCATTCTACATAGATATTATATTGTTAACCTTTGTTACTATATACTACATACTATTCGCATTATCGCCCAAACTTATTTACATATTTTGACGAAATAAAGCTAAAATTCAAGAGGAAACCCCTCCACTTTGTCCTTTTGCGATAAGGGTCCTTTGCCCTTGAAGAAACATTAAAATTCCTCTTATAACGTTTGTTTCTCATTTATAGTTTTTTCAAAATAAAACAGATTCGATTCCATTATATGTGGCTTTGACAAACCATACTGTGGTTAACGAATGATAAAAGAGGAATATGTTACTGTGCCATTCAGAAGTACATACAGGGCATTCGTTAATATATGCACTTTCTTCACATTTTGAAAACCAATTTATACTTTCTGTACTACAAAGCTGAATTTTGCATCACCATGTATATTTTTTCGAAATCTCAACCAAATATGCTAACTAAATGTTCTACACATCATGATGGGAAAATAAATGCACAAATTACTACAAACTGCACAAAAAAATGAACGTAGTGCCTGTTGCTTTAGAAGAAATAGAGAACCCTTTCACGGCTGATGAGACCACGTGACACTCGTTGTAAGTGGAAAATGTATGGCTATAACCACTAATTTCTTCAATTTTTTTTAAAAACTCTCCTATTTGGTATATATATGTTGTTAGGCAACTATTCAACAATATAGCATATGTCATTCTACATATATATTATTTTATTAATCATTGTTACTATATACTACATACTATTCGCCATATCTTAAAAACTTATTTACATATTTTGACGAAATAAAGCTAAAATTGAAGAGGAAACCCCTCCACTTTGTCCTGTTGCGATAAGGGTCCTTTGCCCTTGAAGAAACATTAAAATTCAGCTTATAACCTTTGTTTCTCTTTTTTAGTTTTTTCAAAATAAAACAGATTCGATTCCATTATATGTGGCTTTGACACACCATACTGTGGTTAACGAATGATAAAAGAGGAATATGTTACTGTGCCATTCAGAAGTACATACAGGGCATTCGTTAATATATGCACTTTCTTCACATTTTGAAAACCAATTTATACTTTCTGTACTACAAAGATGAATTTTGCATCATCCTGTATATTTTTTCGAAATCTCAACCAAATATGCTAACTAAAGGTTCTACACATCATGATGGGAAAATAAATGCACAAATTACTACAAACTGCACAAAAAAATGAACGTAGTACCTGTTGCTTTAGAAGAAATAGTGAACCCTCTCACGGCTGATGAGACCACGTGACACTCGTTGTAACTGGAAAATGTATGGCTTCAACCACTAATTTCTTCAATTTTTTTTAAAAACTCTCCTATTTGGTACATATATGTTGTTAGGCAACTATTCAACAATATAGCATATGTCATTCTACATATATATTATATTCTTATCCATTGTTACTATATACTACATACTATTCGCCATATCTCCCAAAGTTATTTACATATTTGACGAAATAAAGCTCAAATTGAAGGGCAAACCCATCCATTTTGTACGGTTGCGTTACAGGTCCTTTGTCCTTGAAGAAACATTAAAATTCCTCTTATAACGTATGTTTCTGTTTTTTAGTTTTTTCAAAATAAAACAGATTCGATTCCATTATATGTGGCTTTGACACACCATACTATGGTTAACGAATGATAAAAGAGGAATATGTTACTGTGCCATTCAGAAGTACATACAGGGCATTCGTTAATATATGGGATTTCTTCACATTTTGAAAACCAATTTAAAATTTCTGTACTACAAAGCTGAATTTTGCATCACCCTGTATATTTTTTCCAAATCTCAACCAAATATGCTAACTAAATGTTCTACACATCATCATGGGAAGCTAATGCACAAATTACTACAAACTGCACAAAAAAATGAACGTAGTACCTGTTGCTTTAGAAGAAATAGTTAACCCTCTCTGGGCTGATGAGACCACGTGACACTCGTTGTAACTGGAAAATGTATGGCTTCAACCACTAATTTCTTCATTTTTTTTTAAAAAACTCTCCTATTTGGTACATATATGTTGTTAGGCAACTATTCAACAATATAGCATATGTCATTCTACATATATATTATATTCTTATCCATTGTTACTATATACTACATACTATTCGCCATATCTCCCAAAGTTATTTACATATTTTGACGAAATAAGGCTCAAATTGAAGAGGAAAGCCTTCCATTTTGTACGGTTGCGATAAAGGTCCTTTGCCTTTGAAGAAACGTTAAAATTCCTCTTCTAACGTTTGTTTCTCTTTTTTAGTTTTTTCAAAATAAAACAGATTCGATTCCATTATATGTGGCTTTGACACACCATACTATGGTTAACGAATGATAAAAGAGGAATATGTTACTGTGCCATTCAGAAGTACATACAGGACATTCGTTAATATATGCACTTTTTTCACATTTTGAAAACCAAATTATACTTTCTGTACTACAAAGCTGAATTTTGCATCACTATATATATTTTTTCCAAATCTCAACCAAATATGCTAACTAAATGTTCTACACATCATGATGGGAAAATAAATGCACAAATTACTACAAACTGCACAAAAAAATGAACGTAGTACATGTTGCTTTAGAAGAAATAGTTAACCCGCTCACGGCTGATGAGACCACGTGACACTCGTTGTAACTGGAAAATGTATGGCTTCAACCACTAATTTCTTCAATTTTTGTTTAAAAAACTCTCCTATTTGGTATATATATGTTGTTAGGCAACTATTCAACAATATAGAATATGTCATTCTACATATATATTATATTGTTATCCATTGTTACTATATACTACATAATATTCGCCATATCTCCCAAAGTTATTTACATATTTTGACGAAATAAAGCTAAAATTGAAGAGGAAACCCCTCCATTTTGTCCTGTTGCAATAGGTGTCCTTTGCTCTTGAAGAAACGTTAAAATTCTCTTGTAACGTTTTTTCTGTTTTTTAGTTTTTTCAAAATAAAACAGATTCGATTCCATTATATGTGGCTTTGACACACCATACTGTGGTTAACGAATGATAAAAGAGGAATATGTTACTGTGCCATTCAGAAGTACATACAGGGCATTCGTTAATATATGCACTTTCTTCACATTTTGATATCCAATTTATACTTTCTGTTCTACAAAGATGAATTTTGCATCACCCTGTATATTTTTTCGAAATCTCAACCAAATATGCTAACTAAATGTTCTACACATCATGATGGGAAAATAAATGCACAAATTACTACAAACTGCACAAAAAATGAACGTAGTACCTGTTGCTTTAGAAGAAATAGTTAACCCTCTCACGGCTGATGAGACCACGTGACACTCGTTGTAACTGGAAAATGTATGGCTTCAACCACTAATTTCTTCAATTTTTTTAAAAACTCTCCTATTTGGTACATATATGTTGTTAGGCAACTATTCAACAATATAGCATATGTCATTCTACATATATATTATATTCTTATCCATTGTTACTATATACTACATACTATTCGCCATATCTCCCAAAGTTATTTACATATTTTGACGAAATAAGGCTCAAATTGAAGAGGAAAGCCTTCCATTTTGTACGGTTGCGATAAAGGTCCTTTGCCTTTGAAGAAACGTTAAAATTCCTCTTCTAACGTTTGTTTCTCTTTTTTAGTTTTTTCAAAATAAAACAGATTCGATTCCATTATATGTGGCTTTGACACACCATACTATGGTTAACGAATGATAAAAGAGGAATATGTTACTGTGCCATTCAGAAGTACATACAGGGCATTCGTTAATATATGCAATTTCTTCACATTTTGAAAACCAAGTTAAACTTTCTGTACTACAAAGATGAATTTTGCATCACCCTGTATATTTTTTCCAAATCTCAACCAAATATGCTAACTAAATGTTCTACACATCATGATGGGAAAATAAATGCACAAATTACTACAAACTGCGCAAAAAAATGAACGTAGTACCAGTTGCTTTAGAAGAAATAGTTAACCCTCTCAAGGCTGATGAGACCACGTGACACTCGTTGTAACTGGGAAATGTATGGCTTCAACCACTAATTTCTTCAATTTTTTTAAAAAACTCTCCTATTTGTATATATATGTTGTTAGGCAACTATTCAACAATATAGCATATGTCATTCTACATATATATGATATTATTAATCATTGTTAATATATACTACATACTATTCGCCATATCTTCCAAACTTATTTACATATTTTGACGAAATAAAGCTAAAATTGAAGAGGAAACCCCTCCACTTTGTCCTGTTGCGATAAGGGTCCTTTGCCCTTGAAGAAACATTAAAATTCCTCTTCTAACGTTTGTTTCTCTTTTTTAGTTTCTTCAAAATAAAACAGATTCGATTCCATTATATGTGGCTTTGACACACCATACTGTGGTTAACGAATGATAAAAGAGGAATATGTTACTGTGCCATTCAGAAGTACATACAGGGCATTCGTTAATATATGCACTTTCTTCACATTTTGAAAACCAATTTATACTTTCTGTACTGCAAAGATGAATTTTGCATCACCCTGTATATTTTTTCCAAATCTCAACCAAATATGCTAACTAAATATTCTACACATCATCATGGGAAAATAAATGCACAAATTACTACAAATTGCACTAAAAAATGAACGTAGTACCTGTTTCTTTAGAAGAAATAGTAAACCCTCTCACGGCTGATGAGACCACGGGACACTCGTTGTAACTGGAAAATATATGGCTTCAACCACTAATTTCTTCAATTTTTTTTAAAAAAACTCTCCTATTTGGTATATATATGTTGTTAGGCAACTATTCAACAATATAGCATATGTCATTCTACATATATATTATATTGTTATCCATTGTTACTATATACTACATACTATTCGCCATATCTCCCAAAGTTATTTACATATTTTGACGAAATAAAGCTCAAATTGAAGGGCAAACCCATCCATTTTGTACGGTGTCGTTACAGGTCCTTTGTCCTTGAAGAAACATTAAAAATCCTCTTATAACGTTTGTTTCTCTTTTTTAGTTTTTTCAAAATAAAACAGATTCGATTCCATTATATGTGGCTTTGACACACCATACTATGGTTAACGAATGATAAAAGAGAAATATGTTGCTGTGCCATTCAGAAGTACATACAGGGCATTCGTTAATATATGCAATTTCTTCACATTTTGAAAAACAAGTTAAACTTTCAGTACTACAAAGCTGAATTTTTCATCACCCTGTATGTTTTTTACAAATCTCAACCAAATATGCCAACTAAATGTTCTACACATCATCATGGGAAACTAATGCACAAATTACTACAAACTGCACTAAAAAATGAACGTAGTACCTGTTGCTTTAGAAGAAATAGTTAACCCTCTCACGGCTGATGAGACCACGTGACACTCGTTGTAACTGGAAAATGTATGGCTTCAACCACTAATTTCTTCAATTATTCAAAAACTTTCCTATTTGGTATATATATGTTGTTAGGCAACTATTCAACAATATAGAATATGTCATTTTACATATATATTATACTAGCAGCGTTCACCCCGCTTCGCTGCGGTCACCCCGGAACGCAATAAACTTTATTACTTAGATAATTTTTACTTTTTCGCTTTCAAATTGCAGTAAATGTTAACATTATAGCGCCTGTCATTTATGTTAACCCGCCGAGTGACACGGTCATGCGGGTTGCATATAAATACGTTTATTTTTACCTATGATGAACTAATAACAAAGGATTTGTACGTTATGGACACTTGAATGGTCAATTATCTCAAGACACTGGTAATTAAAAATTAAAGTGATATGATAAAAACCATCTAGGGTCCAAATCCTAATAACCCCCCAAAAATGAAAGAAATTGGTTCAGCCGTATTAGCGTGATGAGCTAACAAGGGATTTGTGCGTTCTCTTTTATAATATAGATTATTAATCATTGTTACTATATACTACATACTATTCGCCATATCTCCCAAACTTATTTACATATTTTGACGAAATAAAGCTAAAATTGAAGAGGAAACCCCTCCACTTTGTCCTGTTGCGATAAGGGTCCTTTGCCCTTCAAGAAACGTTAAAATTTCTCTTATAACGTTTGTTTCTCTTTTTTAGTTTTTTCAAAATAAAACAGATTCGATTCCAGTATATGTGGCTTTGACACACCATACTGTGGTTAACGAATGATAAAAGAGGAATATGTTACTGTGCCATTCAGAAGTACATACAGGGCATTCGTTAATATATGCACTTTCTTCACATTTTGAAAACCAATTTATACTTTCTGTACTACAAAGCTGAATTTTGTATCACCCTGTATATTTTTTCCAAATCTCAACCAAATATGCTAACTAAATGTTCTACACATCATGATGGGAAAATAAATGCACAAACTACTACAAACTTCACAAAAAAATGAACGTAGTACCTGTTGCTTTAGAAGAAATAGTTAACCCTCTCACGGCTGATGAGACCACATGACACTCGTTGTAACTGGAAAATGTATGGCTTCAACCACTAATTTCTTCAATTTTTTTTAAAAACTCTCCTATTTGGTACATATATGTTGTTAGGCAACTATTCAACAATATAACATATGTCATTCTACATATATATTATATTTTTATCCATTGTTACTATATACTACATACTATTCGCCATATCTCCCAAAGTTTTTTACATATTTTGACGAAATAAAGCTCAAATTGAAGAGCAAACCAATCCATTTTGTCCTGTTGCGATAAGGGTCCTTTGCCCTTGATGAAACGTTAAAATTCCTCATATAACGTTTGTTTCTCTTTTTTAGTTTTTTCAAAATAAAACAGATTCGATTCCATTATATGTGGCTTTGACACACCATACTATGGTTAACGAATGATAAAAGAGGAATATGTTACTGTGCCATTCAGAAGTACATACAGGGCATTCGTTAATATATGCACTTTCTTCACATTTTGAAAACCAATTTATACTTTCTGTACTGCAAAGATGAATTTTGCATCACCCTGTATATTTTTTACAAATCTCAACCAAATATGCTAACTAAATGTTCTACACATCATCATGGGAAAATAAATGCACAAATTACTACAAATTGCACTAAAAATGAACGTAGTACCTGTTTCTTTAGAAGAAATAGTTAACCCTCTCACGGCTGATGAGACCACGTGACACTCGTTGTAACTGGAAAATGTATGGCTTCAACCACTAATTTCTTCAATTTTTGTTTAAAAAACTCTCCTATTTGGTATATATATGTTGTTAGGCAACTATTCAACAATATAGCATATGTCATTCTACATATATATTATATTGTTATCCATTGTTACTATATACTACATAATATTCGCCATATCTCCCAAAGTTATTTACATATTTTGACGAAATAAAGCTAAAATTGTAGAGGAAACTCCTCCATTTTGTACGGTTGCGATAAGTGTCCTTTGCCCTTGAAGAAACGTTAAAATTCTTCTTGTAACGTTTTTTCTGTTTTTTAGTTTTTTCAAAATAAAACAGATTCGATTCCATTATATGTGGCTTTGACACACCATACTGTGGTTAACGAATGATAAAAGAGGAATATGTTACTGTGCCATTCAGAAGTACATGCAGGACATTCGTTAATATATGCACTTTCTTCACATTTTGAAAACCAAATTATACTTTCTGTACTAAAAAGCTGAATTTTGCATCACTATATATATTTTTTCCAAATCTCAACCAAATATGCTAACTAAATGTTCTACACATCATCATGGGAAAAAAAATGCACAAATTACTACAAATTGCACTAAAAAATGAACGTAGTACCTGTTTCTTTAGAAGAAATAGTTAACACTCTCACGGCTGATGAAACCACGTGACACTCGTTGTAACTGGAAAATATATGGCTTCAACCACTAATTTCTTCAATTTTTTGTAAAAAACTCTCCTATTTGGTATATATGTTGTTAGGCAACTATTCAACAATATAGCATATGTCATTCTATATATATATTATATTGTTATCCATTGTTACTATATACTACATACTATTCGCCATATCTCCCAAAGTTATTTACATATTTTGACGAAAGAAAGCTAAAATTGAAGAGGAAACCCCTCCATTTTGTCCTGTTGCGATAAGTGTCCTTTGCCCTTGAAGAAACGTTAAAATTTCCCTTATAACGTTTGTTTCTGTTTTTTAGTTTTTTCAAAATAAAACAGATTCGATTCCATTATATGTGGCTTTGACACACCATACTGTGGTTAACGAATGATAAAAGAGGAATATGTTACTGTGCCATTCAGAAGTACATACAGGGCATTCGTTAATATATGCACTTTCTTCACATTTTGAAAACCAATTTATACTTTCTGTACTACAAAGATGAATTTTGCATCACCCTGTATATTTTTTCGAAATCTCAACCAAATATGCTAACTAAATGTTCTACACATCATGATGGGAAAATAAATGCACAAATTACTACTAACTGCACAAAAAATGAACGTAGTAACTGTTGCTTTAGAAGAAATAGTTAACCCTCTCACGGCTGATGAGACCACGTGACACTCGTTGTAACTGGAAAATGTATGGCTTCAACCACTAATTTCTTCAATTTTTTGTAAAAAAACTCTCCTATTTGGTATATATGTTGTTAGGCAACTATTCAACAATATAGCATATGTCATTCTATATATATATTATATTGTTATCCATTGTTACTATATACTACATACTATTCGCCATATCTCCCAAAGTTATTTACATATTTTGACGAAATAAGGCTCAAATTGAAGAGGAAAGCCCTCCATTTTGTACGGTTGCGATAAAGGTCCTTTGCCCTTGAAGAAACGTTAAAATTCCTCTTCTAATGTTTGTTTCTCTTTTTTAGTTTTTTCTAAATAAAACAGATTCGATTCCATTATATGTGGCTTTGACACACCATACTATGGTTAACGAATGATAAAAGAGGAATATGTTACTGTGCCATTCAGAAGTACATACAGGGCATTCGTTAATATATGCACTTTCTTCACATTTTGGAAACCAAGTTAAACTTTCTGTACTACAAAGCTGAATTTTGCATCACCCTGTATATTTTTTACAAATCTCAACCAAATATGCTAACTAAATGTTCTACACATCATCATGGGAAACTAATGCACAAATTACTACAAACTGCACTAAAAAATGAACGTAGTGCCTGTTGCTTTAGAAGAAATAGTTAACCCTCTCACGGCTGATGAGACCACGTGACACTCGTTGTAACTGGAAAATGTATGGCTTCAACCACTAACTTCTTCATTTTTTTAAAAAATTTTCCTATTTGGTATATATATGTTGTTAGGCAACTATTCAACAATATAGCATATGTCATTCTACATATATATTATATTGTTAATCATTGTTACTATGTACTACATACTATTCGCCATATCTCCAAAACTTATTTACATATTTTGACGAAATAAAGCTAAAATTGAAGAGGAAACCCCTCCATTTTGTCCTGTTGCGATAAGGGTCTTTTGCCCTTGAAGAAACGTTAAAATTCCTCTTATAACGTTTATTTCTCTTTTTTAGTTTTTTCAAAATAAAACACATTCGATTCCATTATATGTGGCTTTGACACACCATACTGTGGTTAACGAATGATAAAAGAGGAATATGTTACTGTGCCATTCAGAAGTACATACAGGGCATTCGTTAATATATGCACTTTCTTCACATTTTGAAAACCAATTTATACTTTCTATACTACAAATCTGAATTTTGCATCACCCTGTATATTTTTTTCCAAATCTCAACCAAATATGCTAACTAAATGTTCTACACATCATCATGGGAAAATAAATGCACAAATTACTACAAATTGCACAAAAAAATGAAGGTAGTACCTGTTTCTTTAGAAGAAATAGTTAACCCTCTCACGGCTGATGAGACCACGTGACACTAGTTGTAACTGGAAAATGTATGGCTTCAACCACTAATTTCTTCAATTTTTGTTTAAAAAACTCTCCTATTTGGTATATATATGTCGTTAGGCAACTATTCAACAATATAGCATATGTCCTTTACATATATATTATATTGTTATCCATTGTTACTATATACTACATACTATTCGTCATATCTCCCAAAGTTATTTACATATTTTGACGAAATAAAGCTCAAATTGAAGGGCAAACACATCCATTTTGTACGCTTTCGTTACAGGTCCTTTGTCCTTGAAGAAACATAAAAATCCTGTTATAACGTTTGTTTCTCTTTTTTAGTTTTTTCAAAATAAAACAGATTCGATTCCATTATATGTGGCTTTGACACACCATACTATGGTTAACGAATGATAAAAGAGAAATATGTTACTGTGATATTCAGAAGTACATATAGGGCATTCGTTAATATATGCAATTTCTTCACATTTTGAAAACCAAGTTAAACTTTCTGTACTACAAAGCTGAATTTTGCATCACACTGTATATTTTTTACAAATCTCAACCAAATATGCTAACTAAATGTTCTACACATCATCATGGGAAACTAATGCACAAATTACTACAAACTGCACTAAAAAATGAACGTAGTACCTGTTGCTTTAGAAGAAATAGTTAACCCTCTCACGGCTGATGAGATCACGTGACACTAGTTGTAACTGGAAAATGTAAGGCTTTAACCACTAATTTCTTCAATTTTTAAAAAACTTTCCTATTTGGTATATATATGTTGTTAGGCAACTATTCAACAATATAGCATATGTCATTCTACATATATATTATATTATTAATCATTGTTACTATATACTACATACTATTCGCCATATCTTCCAAACTTATTTACATATTTTGACGAAATAAAGCTAAAATTGAAGAGGAAACCCCTCCACTTTGTCCTGTTGCGATAAGGGTCCTTTGCCTCTGAAGAAACGTTAAAATTCCTCTTCTAACGTTTGTTTCTCTTTTTTAGTTTTTTCAAAATAAAACAGATTCGATTCCATTATATGTGGCTTTGACACACCATACTGTGGTTAACGAATGATAAAAGAGGAATATGTTACTGTGCCATTCAGAAGTACATACAGGACATTCGTTAATATATGCACTTTCTTCACATTTTGAAAACCAAATTATACTTTCTGTACTACAAAGCAGAATTTTGCATCACTATATATATTTTTTCCAAATCTCAACAAAATATGCTAACTAAATGTTCTACACATCATCATGGGAAAATAAATGCACAAATTACTACAAATTGCACTAAAAAATGAAGGTAGTACCTGTTTCTTTAGAAGAAATAGTTAACCCTCTCACGGCTGATGAGACCACGTGACACTCGTTGTAACTGGAAAATATATGGCTTCAACCACTAATTTCTTCAATTTTTTGTAAAAAACTCTCCTATTTGGTATATATGTTGTTAGGCAACTATTCAACAATATAGCATATGTCATTCTATATATATATTATATTGTTATCCATTGTTACTATATACTACATACTATTCGCCATATCTCCCAAAGTTATTTACATATTTTGACGAAAGAAAGCTAAAATTGAAGAGGAAACCCCTCCATTTTGTCCTGTTGCGATAAGTGTCCTTTGCCCTTGAAGAAACGTTAAAATTTCTCTTATAACGTTTGTTTCTGTTTTTTAGTTTTTTCAAAATAAAACAGATTAGATTCCATTATATGTGGCTTTGACACACCATACTGTGGTTAACGAATGATAAAAGAGGAATATGTTACTGTGCCATTCAGAAGTACATACAGGGCATTCGTTAATATATGCACTTTCTTCACATTTTGAAAACCAATTTATACTTTCTGTACTACAAAGATGAATTTTGCATCACCCTGTATATTTTTTCGAAATCTCAACCAAATATGCTAACTAAATGTTCTACACATCATCATGGGAAACTAATACACAAATTACTACAAACTGCACTAAAAAATGAACGTAGCACCTGTTGCTTTAGAAGAAATAGTTAACCCTCTCACGGCTGATGAGACCACGTGACACTCGTTGTAACTGGAAAATGTATGGCTTCAACCACTAATTTCTTCAATTTTTAAAAAACTTTCCTATTTGGTATATATATGTTGTTAGGCAACTATTCAACAATATAGCATATGTCATTCTACATATATATTATATTGTTATCCGTTGTTACTATATACTACATACTATTCGCCATATCTCCCAAAGTTATTTACGTATTTTGACGAAATAAAGCTCAAATTGAAGGGCAAACCCATCCATTTTGTACGGTGTCGTTACAGGTCCTTTGTCCTTGAAGAAACATTAAAAATCCTCTTATAACGTTTGTTTCTCTTTTTTAGTTTTTTCAAAATAAAACAGATTCGATTCCATTATATGTGGCTTTGACACACCATACTATGGTTAACGAATGATAAAAGAGAAATATGTTACTGTGCCATTCAGAAGTACATACAGGGCATTCGTTAATATATGCAATTTCTTCACATTTTGAAAACCAAGTTAAACTTTCTGTACTACAAAGCTGAATTTTGCATCACCCTGTATATTTTTTTACAAATCTCAACCAAATATGCTAACTAAATGTTCTACACATCATCATGGGAAACTAATGCACAAATTACTACAAACTGCACTAAAAAATGAACGTAGCACCTGTTGCTTTAGAAGAAATAGTTAACCCTCTCACGGCTGATGAGACCACGTGACACTCGTTGTAACTGGAAAATGTAAGGCTTCAACCACTAATTTCTTCAATTTTTAAAAAACTTTCCTATTTGGTATATATATGTTGTTAGGCAACTATTCAACAATATAGAATATGTCATTTTACATATATATTATGTTATTAATCATTGTTACTATATACTACATACTATTCGCCATATCTCCCAAACTTATTTACATATTTTGACGAAATAAAGCTAAAATTGAAGAGGAAACCCCTCCACTTTGTCCTGTTGCGACAAGGGTCCTTTGCCCTTCAAGAAACGTTAAAATTTCTCTTATAACGTTTGTTTCTCTTTTTTAGTTTTTTCAAAATAAAACAGATTCGATTCCAGTATTTGTGGCTTTGACACACCATACTGTGGTTAACGAATGATAAAAGAGGAATATGTTACTGTGCCATTCAGAAATACATACAGGGCATTCGTTAATATATGCACTTTCTTCACATTTTGAAAACCAATTTATACTTTCTGTATTACAAAGCTGTATTTTGCATCACCCTGTATATTTTTTCCAAATCTCAACCAAATATGCTAACTAAATGTTCTACACATCATCATGGGAAAATAAATGCACAAATTACTACAATTTGCACTAAAAAATGAAGGTAGTACCTGTTTCTTTAGAAGAAATAGTTAACCCTCTCACGGCTGATGAGACCACGTGACACTCGTTGTAACTGGAAAATATATGGCTTCAACCACTAATTTCTTCAATTTTTTGTAAAAAACTCTCCTATTTGGTATATATGTTGTTAGGCAACTATTCAACAATATAGCATATGTCATTCTATATATATATTATATTGTTATCCATTGTTACTATATACTACATACTATTCGCCATATCTCCCAAAGTTATTTACATATTTTGACGAAAGAAAGCTAAAATTGAAGAGGAAACCCCTCCATTTTGTCCTGTTGCGATAAGTGTCCTTTGCCCTTGAAGAAACGTTAAAATTTCTCTTATAACGTTTGTTTCTGTTTTTTAGTTTTTTCAAAATAAAACAGATTCGATTCCATTATATGTGGCTTTGACACACCATACTGTGGTTAACGAATGATAAAAGAGGAATATGTTACTGTGCCATTCAGAAGTACATACAGGGCATTCGTTAATATATGCACTTTCTTCACATTTTGAAAACCAATTTATACTTTCTGTACTACAAAGATGAATTTTGCATCACCCTGTATATTTTTTCGAAATCTCAACCAAATATGCTAACTAAATGTTCTACACATCATCATGGGAAACTAATGCACAAATTACTACATATTGCACTAAAAAATGAACGTAGTACCTGTTTCTTTAGAAGAAATAGTTAACCCTCTCACGGCTGATGAGACCACGTGACACTCGTTGTAACTGGAAAATATATGGCTTCAACCACTAATTTCTTCAATTTTTTGAAAAAAACTCTCCTATTTGGTATATATGTTGTTAGGCAACTATTCAACAATATAGGATATGTCATTCTATATATATATTATATTGTTATCCATTGTTACTATATACTACATACTATTCGTCATATCTCCCAAAGTTATTTACATATTTTGACGAAATAAAGCTCAAATTGAAGGGCAAACCCATCCATTTTGTACGCTTTCGTTACAGGTCCTTTGTCCTTGAAGAAACATTAAAAATCCTGTTATAACGTTTGTTTCTCTTTTTTAGTTTTTTCAAAATAAAACAGATTCGATTCCATTATATGTGGCTTTGACACACCATACTGTGGTTAACGAATGATAAAAGAGGAATATGTTACTGTGCCATTCAGAAGTACATACAGGGCATTCGTTAATATATGCACTTTCTTCAGATTTTGAAAACCAATTTATACTTTCTGTACTACAAAGCTGAATTTTGCATCACCCTGTATATTTTTTTTAAATCTCAACCAAATATGCTAACTAAATGTTCTACACATCATCAGCGGAAAATAAATGCACAAATTACTACAAACTGCACAAAAAAATGAACGTAGTACCTGTTGCTTTAGAAGAAATAGTTAACCCTCTCACGGCTGATGAGACCACGTGACACTCGTTGTAACTGGAAAATGTATGGCTTCAACCACTAATTTCTTCAATTTTTTTAAAAACTTTCCTATTTCGTATATATATGTTCTTAGGAAACTATTCAACAATATAGCATATGTCATTCTACATATATATTATATTGTTATCCATTGTTACTATATACTACATACTATTCGCCATATCTCCCAAACTTATTTACATATTTTAACGAAAGAAAGGTAAAATTGAAGAGCAAACCTCTCCATTTTGTCCTGTTGCGAAAAGGGTCCTTTGCCCTTGAAGAAACGTTAAAATTCCTCTTATAACGTTTGTTTCTGTTTTTTAGTTTTTTCAAAATAAAACAGATTCGATTCCATTATATGTGGCTTCGACACACCATACTGTGGTTAACGAATGATAAAAGAGGAATATGTTACTGTACCATTCAGAAGTACATACAGGGCATTCGTTAATATATGCACTTTCTTCACATTTTGAAAACCAATTTATACTTTCTGTACTACAAAGTTGAATTTTGCATCACCCTGTATATTTTTTCCAAATCTCAACCAAATATGCTAACTAAATGTTCTACACATCATCATGGGAAACTAATGCACAAATTACTACAAACTGCACTAAAAAATGAACGTAGTACCTGTTGCTTTAGAAGAAATAGTTAACCCTCTCACGGCTGATGAGACCACGTAACACTCGTTGTAACTGGAAAATGTATGGCTTCAACCACTAATTTCTTCAATTTTTTTAAAAAACTTTCCTATTTGGTATATATATGTTGTTAGGCAACTATTCAACAATATAGCATATGTCATTCTACATATATATTATATTGTTAATCATTGTTACTATATACTACATACTATTGGCCATATCTCCCAAACTTATTTACATATTTTGACGAAAGAAAGGTAAAATTGAAGAGGAAACCCCTCCATTTTGTTCTGTTGCGATAAGGGTCCTTTGCCCTTGAAGAAACATTAAAATTCCTCTTATAACGTTTGTTTCTCTCTTTTAGTTTTTTCAAAATAAAACAGATTCGATTCCATTATATGTGGCTTTGACACACCATACTATGGTTAAGGAATGATAAAAGAGGAATATGTTACTGTGCCATTCAGAAGTACATACAGGGCATTCGTTAATATATGCACTTTCTTCACATTTTGAAAACCAATTTATACTTTCTGTACTACAAAGCTGAATTTTGCATCACCCTGTATATTTTTTCCAAATCTCAACCAAATATGCTAACTAAATGTTCTACACATCATCAGCGGAAAAGAAATTCACAAATTACTACAAAATGCACAAAAAAATGAACTAGTACCTGTTGCTTTAGATGAAATAGTTAACCCTCTCACGGCTGATGAGACCACGTGACACTCGTTGCAACTGGAAAATGTATGGCTTCAATTACTAATTTCTTCAATTTTTTTAAAAACTCTCCTATTTGGTATATATATGTTCTTAGGAAAATTTTCAACAATATAGCATATGTCATTCTACATATATATTATATTCTTATCCATTGTTACTATATACGACATACTATTCGCCATATCTCCCAAACTTATTTACATATTTTAAAGAAATAAGGCTCAAATTGAAGAGGAAAAACCTCCATTTTGTCCTGTTGCGATAAGGGTCGTTTGCTTTTGAAGAAACGTTATAATTCCTCTTATAACGTTTGTTTCTGTTTTTTAGTTTTTTCAAAATAAAACAGATTCGATTCCATTATATGTGGCTTTGACACACCATACTGTGGTTAACGAATGATAAAAGAGGAATATGTTACTGTGCCATTCAGAAGTACATACAGGGCATTCGTTAATATATGCACTCTCTTCACATTTTGAAAACCAATTTATACTTTCTGTACTACAAAGCTGAATTTTGCATCACCCTGTATATTTTTTTTAAATCTCAACCAAATATGCTAACTAAATGTTCTACACATCATCAGCGGAAAATAAATGCACAAATTACTACAAACTGCACAAAAAAATGAACGTAGTACCTGTTGCTTTAGAAGAAATAGTTAACCCTCTCACGGCTGATGAGACCACGTGACACTCGTTGCAACTGGAAAATGTATGGCTTCAATTACTAATTTCTTCAATTTTTTTAAAAACTCTCCTATTTGGTATATATATGTTCTTAGGAAACTATTCAACAATATAGCATATGTCATTCTACATATATATTATATTGTTATCCATTGTTACTATATACTACATACTATTCGCCATATCTCCCAAACTTATTTACATATTTTAACGAAATAAGGCTCAAATTGAAGAGGAAAAGCCTCCATTTTGTCCTGTTGCGATAAGGGTCTTTTGCTTTTGAAGAAACGTTATAATTCCTCTTATAACGTTTGTTTCTCTTTTTTAGTTTTTTCAAAATAAAAGAGATTCGATTCCATTATATGTGGCTTCGACACACCATACTGTGGTTAACGAATGATAAAAGAGGAATATGTTACTGTGCCATTCAGAAGTACATACAGGGCATTCGTTAATATATGCACTTTCTTCACATTTTGAAAACCAATTTATACTTTCTGTACTACAAAGATGAATTTTGCATCACCCTGTATATTTTTTCGAAATCTCAACCAAATATGCTAACTAAATGTTCTACACATCATCATGGGAAACTAATGCACAAATTACTACATATTGCACTAAAAAATGAACGTAGTACCTGTTTCTTTAGAAGAAATAGTTAACCCTCTCACGGCTGATGAGACCACGTGACACTCGTTGTAACTGGAAAATATATGGCTTCAACCACTAATTTCTTCAATTTTTTGTAAAAAACTCTCCTATTTGGTATATATGTTGTTAGGCAACTATTCAACAATATAGGATATGTCATTCTATATATATATTATATTGTTATCCATTGTTACTATATACTACATACTATTCGTCATATCTCCCAAAGTTATTTACATATTTTGACGAAATAAAGCTCAAATTGAAGGGCAAACCCATCCATTTTGTACGCTTTCGTTACAGGTCCTTTGTCCTTGAAGAAACATTAAAAATCCTGTTATAACGTTTGTTTCTCTTTTTTAGTTTTTTCAAAATAAAACAGATTCGATTCCATTATATGTGGCTTTGACACACCATACTGTGGTTAACGAATGATAAAAGAGGAATATGTTACTGTGCCATTCAGAAGTACATACAGGGCATTCGTTAATATATGCACTTTCTTCACATTTTGAAAACCAATTTATACTTTCTGTACTACAAAGCTGAATTTTGCATCACCCTGTATATTTTTTTTAAATCTCAACCAAATATGCTAACTAAATGTTCTACACATCATCAGCGGAAAATAAATGCACAAATTACTACAAACTGCACAAAAAAATGAACGTAGTACCTGTTGCTTTAGAAGAAATAGTTAACCCTCTCACGGCTGATGAGACCACGTGACACTCGTTGTAACTGGAAAATGTATGGCTTCAACCACTAATTTCTTCAATTTTTTTAAAAACTTTCCTATTTGGTATATATATGTTCTTAGGAAACTATTCAACAATATAGCATATGTCATTCTACATATATATTATATTGTTATCCATTGTTACTATATACTACATACTATTCGCCATATCTCCCAAACTTATTTACATATTTTAACGAAATAAAGCTAAAATTGAAGAGCAAACCCCTCCATTTTGTCCTGTTGCGAAAAGGGTCCTTTGCCCTTGAAGAAACGTTAAAATTCCTCTTATAACGTTTGTTTCTGTTTTTTAGTTTTTTCAAAATAAAACAGATTCGATTCCATTATATGTGGCTTCGACACACCATACTGTGGTTAACGAATGATAAAAGAGGAATATGTTACTGTACCATTCAGAAGTACATACAGGGCATTCGTTAATATATGCACTTTCTTCACATTTTGAAAACCAATTTATACTTTCTGTACTACAAAGTTGAATTTTGCATCACCCTGTATATTTTTTCCAAATCTCAACCAAATATGCTAACTAAATGTTCTACACATCATCATGGGAAACTAATGCACAAATTACTACAAACTGCACTAAAAAATGAACGTAGTACCTGTTGCTTTAGAAGAAATAGTTAACCCTCTCACGGCTGATGAGACCACGTGACACTCGTTGCAACTGGAAAATGTATGGCTTCAATTACTAATTTCTTCAATTTTTTTAAAAACTCTCCTATTTGGTATATATATGTTCTTAGGAAACTATTCAACAATATAGCATATGTCATTCTACATATATATTATATTGTTATCCATTGTTACTATATACTACATACTATTCGCCATATCTCCCAAACTTATTTACATATTTTAACGAAATAAGGCTCAAATTGAAGAGGAAAAACCTCCATTTTGTCCTGTTGCGATAAGGGTCTTTTGCTTTTGAAGAAACGTTATAATTCCTCTTATAACGTTTGTTTCTCTTTTTTAGTTTTTTCAAAATAAAACAGATTCGATTCCATTATATGTGGCTTCGACACACCATACTGTGGTTAACGAATGATAAAAGAGGAATATGTTACTGTACCATTCAGAAGTACATACAGGGCATTCGTTAATATATGCACTTTCTTCACATTTTGAAAACCAATTTATACTTTCTGTACTACAAAGTCGAATTTTGCATCACCCTGTATATTTTTTCCAAATCTCAACCAAATATGCTAACTAAATGTTCTACACATCATCGTGGGAAAATAAATGCACAAATTACTACAAATTGCACTAAAAAATGAACGTAGTACCTGTTTCTTTAGAAGAAATAGTTAACCCTCTCACGGCTGATGAGACCACGTGACACTCGTTGTAACTGGAAAATATATGGCTTCAACCACTAATTTCTTCAATTTTTTTTAAAAAACTCTCCTATTTGGTATATATATGTTGTTAGGCAACTATTCAACAATATAGCATATGTCATTCTACATATATATATTATATTGTTATCCATTGTTACTATATACTACATACTATTCGCCATATCTCCCAAAATTATTTACATATTTTAACGAAATAAGGCTCAAATTGAAGAGGAAAAACCTCCATTTTGTCCTGTTGCGATAAGGGTCTTTTTCCCTTGAAGAAACGTTAAAATTCCTCTTCTAACGGTTGTTTCTCTTTTTTAGTTTTTTCAAAATAAAACAGATTCGATTCCATTATATGTGGCTTTGACACACCATACTGTGGTTAACGAATGATAAAAGAGGAATATGTTACTGTAGCATTCAGAAGTACATACAGGGCATTCGTTAATATATGCACTTTCTTCACATTTTGAAAACCAATTTATACTTTCTGTACTACAAAGCTGAATTTTGCATCACCCTGTATATTTTTTCCAAATCTCAACCAAATATGCTAACTAAATGTTCTACACATCATCATGGGAAAATAAATGCACAAATTACTACAAATTGCACTAAAAAATGAAGGTAGTACCTGTTTCTTTAGAAGAAATAGTTAACCCTCTCACGGCTGATGAGACCACGTGACACTCGTTGTAACTGGAAAATATATGGCTTCAACCTCTAATTTCTTCAATTTTTTGTAAAAAACTCTCCTATTTGGTATATATGTTGTTAGGCAACTATTCAACAATATAGCATATGTCATTCTATATATATATTATATTGTTATCCATTGTTACTATATACTACATACTATTCGCCATATCTCCCAAAGTTATTTACATATTTTGATGAAAGAAAGCTAAAATTGAAGAGGAAACCCCTCCATTTTGTCCTGTTGCGATAAGTGTCCTTTGCCCTTGAAGAAACGTTAAAATTTCTCTTATAACGTTTGTTTCTGTTTTTTAGTTTTTTCAAAATAAAACAGATTCGATTCCATTATATGTGGCTTTGACACACCATACTGTGGTTAACGAATGATAAAAGAGGAATATGTTACTGTGCCATTCAGAAGTACATACAGGGCATTCGTTAATATATGCACTTTCTTCACATTTTGAAAACCAATTTATACTTTCTGTACTACAAAGATGAATTTTGCATCACCCTGTATATTTTTTCGAAATCTCAACCAAATATGCTAACTGAATGTTCTACACATCATCATGGGAAACTAATGCACAAATTACTACATATTGCACTAAAAAATGAACGTAGTACCTGTTTCTTTAGAAGAAATAGTTAACCCTCTCACGGCTGATGAGACCACGTGACACTCGTTGTAACTGGAAAATATATGGCTTCAACCACTAATTTCTTCAATTTTTTGAAAAAAACTCTCCTATTTGGTATATATGTTGTTAGGCAACTATTCAACAATGTAGGATATGTCATTCTATATATATATTATATTCTTATCAATTGTTACTATATACTACATACTATTCGTCATATCTCCCAAAGTTATTTACATATTTTGACGAAATAAAGCTCAAATTGAAGGGCAAACCCATCCATTTTGTACGCTTTCGTTACAGGTCCTTTGTCCTTGAAGAAACATTAAAAATCCTGTTATAACGTTTGTTTCTCTTTTTTAGTTTTTTCAAAATAAAACAGATTCGATTCCATTATATGTGGCTTTGACACACCATACTGTGGTTAACGAATGATAAAAGAGGAATATGTTACTGTGCCATTCAGAAGTACATACAGGGCATTCGTTAATATATGCACTTTCTTCAGATTTTGAAAACCAATTTATACTTTCTGTACTACAAAGCTGAATTTTGCATCACCCTGTATATTTTTTTTAAATCTCAACCAAATATGCTAACTAAATGTTCTACACATCATCAGCGGAAAATAAATGCACAAATTACTACAAACTGCACAAAAAAATGAACGTAGTACCTGTTGCTTTAGAAGAAATAGTTAACCCTCTCACGGCTGATGAGACCACGTGACACTCGTTGTAACTGGAAAATGTATGGCTTCAACCACTAATTTCTTCAATTTTTTTAAAAACTTTCCTATTTCGTATATATATGTTCTTAGGAAACTATTCAACAATATAGCATATGTCATTCTACATATATATTATATTGTTATCCATTGTTACTATATACTACATACTATTCGCCATATCTCCCAAACTTATTTACATATTTTAACGAAAGAAAGGTAAAATTGAAGAGCAAACCCCTCCATTTTGTCCTGTTGCGAAAAGGGTCCTTTGCCCTTGAAGAAACGTTAAAATTCCTCTTATAACGTTTGTTTCTGTTTTTTAGTTTTTTCAAAATAAAACAGATTCGATTCCATTATATGTGGCTTCGACACACCATACTGTGGTTAACGAATGATAAAAGAGGAATATGTTACTGTACCATTCAGAAGTACATACAGGGCATTCGTTAATATATGCACTTTCTTCACATTTTGAAAACCAATTTATACTTTCTGTACTACAAAGTTGAATTTTGCATCACCCTGTATATTTTTTCCAAATCTCAACCAAATATGCTAACTAAATGTTCTACACATCATCATGGGAAACTAATGCACAAATTACTACAAACTGCACTAAAAAATGAACGTAGTACCTGTTGCTTTAGAAGAAATAGTTAACCCTCTCACGGCTGATGAGACCACGTAACACTTGTTGTAACTGGAAAATGTATGGCTTCAACCACTAATTTCTTCAATTTTTTTAAAAAACTTTCCTATTTGGTATATATATGTTGTTAGGCAACTATTCAACAATATAGCATATGTCATTCTACATATATATTATATTGTTAATCATTGTTACTATATACTACATACTATTGGCCATATCTCCCAAACTTATTTACATATTTTGACGAAAGAAAGGTAAAATTGAAGAGGAAACCCCTCCATTTTGTTCTGTTGCGATAAGGGTCCTTTGCCCTTGAAGAAACATTAAAATTCCTCTTATAACGTTTGTTTCTCTTTTTTAGTTTTTTCAAAATAAAACAGATTCGATTCCATTATATGTGGCTTTGACACACCATACTATGGTTAAGGAATGATAAAAGAGGAATATGTTACTGTGCCATTCAGAAGTACATACAGGGCATTCGTTAATATATGCACTTTCTTCACATTTTGAAAACCAATTTATACTTTCTGTACTGCAAAGCTGAATTTTGCATCACCCTGTATATTTTTTCCAAATCTCAACCAAATATGCTAACTAAATGTTCTACACATCATCAGCGGAAAAGAAATGCACAAATTACTACAAAATGCACAAAAAAATGAACTAGTACCTGTTGCTTTAGAAGAAATAGTTAACCCTCTCACGGCTGATGAGACCACGTGACACTCGTTGCAACTGGAAAATGTATGGCTTCAATTACTAATTTCTTCAATTTTTTTAAAAACTCTCCTATTTGGTATATATATGTTCTTAGGAAACTTTTCAACAATATAGCATATGTCATTCTACATATATATTATATTCTTATCCATTGTTACTATATACGACATACTATTCGCCATATCTCCCAAACTTATTTACATATTTTAAAGAAATAAGGCTCAAATTGAAGAGGAAAAACCTCCATTTTGTCCTGTTGCGATAAGGGTCGTTTGCTTTTGAAGAAACGTTATAATTCCTCTTATAACGTTTGTTTCTGTTTTTTAGTTTTTTCAAAATAAAACAGATTCGATTCCATTATATGTGGCTTTGACACACCATACTGTGGTTAACGAATGATAAAAGAGGAATATGTTACTGTGCCATTCAGAAGTACATACAGGGCATTCGTTAATATATGCACTCTCTTCACATTTTGAAAACCAATTTATACTTTCTGTACTTCAAAGCTGAATTTTGCATCACCCTGTATATTTTTTTTAAATCTCAACCAAATATGCTAACTAAATGTTCTACACATCATCAGCGGAAAATAAATGCACAAATTACTACAAACTGCACAAAAAAATGAACGTAGTACCTGTTGCTTTAGAAGAAATAGTTAACCCTCTCACGGCTGATGAGACCACGTGACACTCGTTGCAACTGGAAAATGTATGGCTTGAATTACTAATTTCTTCAATTTTTTTAAAAACTCTCCTATTTGGTATATATATGTTCTTAGGAAACTATTCAACAATATAGCATATGTCATTCTACATATATATTATATTGTTATCCATTGTTACTATATACTACATACTATTCGCCATATCTCCCAAACTTATTTACATATTTTAACGAAATAAGGCTCAAATTGAAGAGGAAAAGCCTCCATTTTGTCCTGTTGCGATAAGGGTCTTTTGCTTTTGAAGAAACGTTATAATTCCTCTTATAACGTTTGTTTCTCTTTTTTAGTTTTTTCAAAATAAAACAGATTCGATTCCATTATATGTGGCTTCGACACACCATACTGTGGTTAACGAATGATAAAAGAGGAATATGTTACTGTGCCATTCAGAAGTACATACAGGGCATTCGTTAATATATGCACTTTCTTCACATTTTGAAAACCAAGTTAAAATTTCTGTACTACAAAGATGAATTTTGCATCACCCTGTATATTTTTTCGAAATCTCAACCAAATATGCTAACTAAATGTTCTACACATCATCATGGGAAACTAATGCACAAATTACTACATATTGCACTAAAAAATGAACGTAGTACCTGTTTCTTTAGAAGAAATAGTTAACCCTCTCACGGCTGATGAAACCACGTGACACTCGTTGTAACTGGAAAATATATGGCTTCAACCACTAATTTCTTCAATTTTTTGTAAAAAACTCTCCTATTTGGTATATATGTTGTTAGGCAACTATTCAACAATATAGGATATGTCATTCTATATATATATTATATTGTTATCCATTGTTACTATATACTACATACTATTCGTCATATCTCCCAAAGTTATTTACATATTTTGACGAAATAAAGCTCAAATTGAAGGGCAAACCCATCCATTTTGTACGCTTTCGTTACAGGTCCTTTGTCCTTGAAGAAACATTAAAAATCCTGTTATAACGTTTGTTTCTGTTTTTTAGTTTTTTCAAAATAAAACAGATTCGATTCCATTATA